>NW_008611910.1:0-9177 GCF_000691845.1 Merops nubicus | reverse complement strand
AAGAGTTTTTCCAGTGGGATGTGGGAAGTGCACTGAATTTTTTGCACTGTCTTCCAATATATTTTCAGGGGAAATCACTTATGCTCTGACCCAGCAAGGCAGGTGAGCATGAAAACAACCCTCTCATGCAACAGAGCTCATCTGAGGAATCATTACCAAGGGTAAAGGTTGGAGCCTTGGCAGTTATCCACAACCTGGGTGATTCCTGGAGAATTCAACCCAGTTTTGGCTTTGGAAAACATCCAGGTTATGGTTTTAACAGTCTACTCAAGCTTATTCTGTGACCAGAAAACTTGTGAAAGAGCTACCTGGGCAAGGCCAATGATACTAAAGTGCCCCCTTACAGCCAAATAAGGAATAGAATGGGTATTTGGCAGCCACTTGTTCCCACAGCCAGTCATCAGAGATGCACGTCCAAACCATTCTTCTCCCTGTTGCTCTTAGACCTGGCTTCTGATCCTTACTCCTACCAGGCAGCCAAGGAATCAAAGAAGGTTTAACACTGGACCATAACCATGTATCCAAGTCACCTCTTCACTGAAAAGCCCATCAGGTCCTAAGGTCAGGAGAACAACAGGTTCTACAGGTCCTGGCCTGGAGAACAACACCCCTCAAGTACCCCCGACCCAGCGTTGGTAACTTCTGTCTTCTCACTGCTTATCTTCCAGAAGAGGGTTTGTCTGAATACCTCAGGAGACCCAGGACACCCTGCTTCCTTCAGCAGTTTGTGGCAACAGATAATTACTCTTCATTTAATCACTTGCTTCAGTGACTCATTAGAAAATCAGTGATACCCACCCACATGACTGCAAGCTCACAGGACTTCAGAAGCAAATATGTCTCCTTTTCATCTGCAGCCTTGCTGTGGCTGCTGTGATCTCACGTTGACCAGCTTCCATGCCATCTTTCACTCCTTTTTGGGGAAGATTGTACTGTTCTGTTGTCAGGGTGGTTGAAAATTCCCAAAGTGGTGCCTACTTCTCCATTCCTAAACCCTTCCTTGAGCACTTTGATAATTGGCTTTAGTTTTCTAAGATTAGGAGCATGAGCCATCTTCTGACAGGAGATATCAGGTGCAGAGGCAACGTTATGGAAAATATAGATCTTGTTTTCATGTTCTTAAATAGCAAATTAGAATTACAGGTATTCATTTGTGAGCCTCAAGATCTTGACAAGAATGCCTGTCCACTGGATTGTAATTCCACATCATCTGCCAGCAACTACTCCAGTTGATGTGAACAGTATAAATCTCCACCAATCACACAGTTTGCTTGTTAGTAAGCAAGTAGCTGGGTAAAACCAGATGGCAAAGGATCAAAATGTTGAGATGTCTGCATGGCATGAAGTTTGGTCTCATGGAAATACTTAGAAGACCTCTAAATGGTACCAGAAGTAGGCATGTGACATCACAATTCTGTAACTTCATCAACTTTCTAAGGATTTCTGGACTGTAGCATATTACTTTAGAATGGGATTGCAAACTTTCACCTATTATATGTATGTTCCAACATCATAATTATCTATTTTAAAGTATTTAACCCTAATTCTGTGAGACACTAACATTTAGAGTTGGCCTGGATTGTTAGGTATTTAGGAAAAAGGACCTCAGCCCAAAGCAAAATAAAATATAGCCTAGTACCCATGCAGTACTGCAGGAATAACAGACATGGACAAGAGCTTTGCTGTGGAAATGCCCCTACTGGGGCTACATTAATTTAGGGGTCAGTTTGCTGGACTGTCTTGACCACTCTACCTTGACAATGACCTTTGTGGTTATAGAAGGAATTTGTAAAGAAGCTGAGATTTGAAACCCTCCTGACTTCTGATCTATTCTTCCTCAAAACAATCACTGCACAGTGTCAGTTCCTACCACCAAAAAAAACTGCAGCTTCAGGACAACTAAGCTGTCAGGGAGAAACTTCCCAGGGATGGTAAACCAGTTGCACACTCAACACTCTCAGCTGCTAACTGGGCTCCAGAGAGAGGCTTGGCCCTCCCAAGAATTCTGCTAAATCACTTCTACCAGGGAAACAAGGAGCATTTCTTTGAAGTCTAACCCTGTTACCCCCCCAGAGGGGCTGTAGCACACGGGGGGCTGGCTCACCTGATGATGTTGCCTGACACTGGCTGCACCTCAACCATCACGAGGCCTCCAGCACAGTGGACAAGACCAGGACAGCAACATCCCCACCATACAAACTGTGCCCTTCTTCATCAGGCTTTTTAACACTAGTGTGTGCAAGAACACTAGCAGCCAAAGCCTAAAAAAAGGCCAACAGACTCTTAACTTGCTGGTTTCATGCTACTGTTGTCACTCAGATTTGGACTGGGTTGGATGGGCTAGATATAAAAACTTGTCAGAGTTTTCCTATAAAAAATAGAAACTTTGTGAACGTTCCCAAAGATTTACCCTTTAGAGCATCCTTGTCAGCATCTATGATGGAGGGTATAAGTTGTCAAGAAGCTGTATTAGGCTGATTAGATTTCCCCCACACCCTGACCTCTGTCCTGGTTACTCTAGGGTAGCTACAGCCAATGGACTAAAAGGTTGGAGGAAAATTTAATCTCAATCACTGCCAACAGAAACCTGTAGGTTGAGTGGCACAAGTTTAGGACATTTCAAATGAATGACAAAAGATGTCCTACAAGCTTATTCACTTTTATTCCCTTACTTTTAACAGGAGGTGTCATTTCAAACCATGTTGCATTTAATCTCAAAAGCATTACTAACCATTTACATCATGTAAGAATAAAGATGCTCTCCTCTTTTCTGTTTTATTTTAGGTATCTGATGAACAAGGCATTCTCACACTTATTTCCACTTAGGAAATAAGTTTTTTTGCACTGGCAGCACCACAGAGAAATAAGTTGCATGGAAACAACCATTTTTACTTCTCACAAGGCAATAACAGCATTTCAGAAGAAGCACATGGATTTACTAGGGGGAGGTGGGTGAATGTAGCTTGTGTCCCCTTCACAGCTGGAGTAGTCATAGAATCATAGATTCCTTTAGGTTGGAAGGGATCTCCAAGATCATCAAGTCCAACCATTGAGCCATTAGGGCTCTAAAGTCCTCTGCTAAAAAAAAACAGATCAGATCACAACACACCTCTGTGCCTTGTGATGTTCTCCATCACCTTCAGCAGTGCTGTGGTACAGTTAGACTTCCCAGACATTGCTTTGCCAGGCACAGGTAGTGGAGACAACAGGCAACATTGTTCAGATGTGGTCTTTGAGAAGTACTAAGAAGTGGCCATCAAGAGGGACTTCAAACCAGGTCAAGAAGTCACTTCAAGAAGAAGGTCACTTTTAAGAGAGCCATTGCTCTCTCCTGTTCTAGTTGTAGGCAAGGGGTTTGCTGGCATGATATCTCTGTGATAACATATTCTCCTGTGGGAGCTGAAGTAATATGACTTTATACACTAAGGATTGTCCTTCAAAATTTCATCTTCAGCTCCTGAGTCAGAAAACAATTGTGGCATTAGACATTACAGCCTTAGGGGTGTATTCTCTACACTTCCAGTTTCCTACAAACATGTCCTGTGTTAATCTAGAAGAACATCTTCAATTGTACTTCAAATGGTACTTCAATTACTGGAAAGCTTCACAGAAGTCAGGGGAAAAAAAAATCATCAATGTTAACTGGAAACAATCTTGAACCAATGTTTTGTTCCAGCATCAAAACATTCCAGATGGATTGATGACCACAAGTGCAGAATGTCAGCTCTACTGGAAATCTCTGCTGAGTCTGATTTGTAGATTTTTTTCTTCCTTCCCCTCTCCCACTTTGGTCTTCTTCACCCCCACCTTATTTTTATCATATCCTTTTAGTAGTGTTCTCAAAGATCCCCATCTGAGTTTGGTTCCTTTGGAACGGAGCCCTGTACATAAAATTATCTAAAGCAATCTTCTTTTTATTCTAATACTGACATTCATAATCCTCTAAGGACTTAAAAGAAAAAGTAGGAATCATATCAATTATGGGAAAAAGGCTTTCATAAACTGAAGAGGCATTTTGATCTGTTAAAATAAATTTTAAAAAAAATTCAGCCATTTGCATAACGTTTCCCAGGGTAATCCCCAATATAATTCTAATGAGATGGATTAGCATACAAAAAATAGTAGAAAGTCTTTCTATGGGACAAAAACACAAGGTTTTGTTTATGTAAAATAATTGCAGCTGTGGGATAAAGAACTTTAGCTGTACCAAACAATCTTTGTTCAAATATTACAAAAATATCTTCCCCTCTTCTGTTCTTTTTAGAACAGAAAGGTGATTACAAAGCAAAAGAAGTCCAGCAAATCCAAGGTGTTTACTATTTCAGGTCTTTGGAAGAGACAAGATCATCTGCAGTCCCTTCAAGAGTACAGGAAGGGATAAAAAGAGATGCCTGGCATGAATAAGAAGAGAACATCCTCCTCCTCCTCCTCTTCCTCCTCCTTCTCCCCAGACAAGTGTATTAATAGCCCTCTGCAAGATGTCTTCTGAGAGCAGGCTTGTTTTGGGCTGATATTTAATGCTCTAACTCCACTACTATCCAGCTCTGCCATTAGAACTGGGAAGCAGCTACACATGTGATAGGTATGATCCTCCAGCTCCCATGTGTAATTAAACATAGGTGTTTACTTGAAAATACAATTATTTTAGAAACAGACCTAGAACCTAGGAGTATTCCTTCTATCCCACTTCTCTCTCTGCTTCCACTCCAGCACATGTCAACGTACAACCATTCTACTTGCAACTTCATTTCCAGGGTAATATTTGGGAAGATTTAGCTTAACTCCCTGCATTGTTGAAAGTTCTGCATTCCTCTGTGTTCACTGATAGAATCTGTCAAAGAAATAAACAAAATATTCAAGTATTTTTCCACTTCCCTGAAGAGCAAACTAGGACAAGTCAGGAGGTCTGGTAGCCATATGGTTTTTTAAAGCTGGGACAGTTCTAGGAATTGTGAATCTAAATGATACTCTTACATTGTGGTTTTCTTAGAATCACAGAATCATTTAGGTTGGAAGAGACCTTTAAGATCACGGAGTCCAACCATTAACCTAACACTGCCAAGTCCACCACTAAAACATGTCCCTAAGCACCACATCTACACACCTTTTCAATACCTAGAGGGATGGTGACTCCACCACTTCCCTGGGCAGCCTGTTGCAGTGCTTGACATCCCTTTCAGTGAAGAAGTTTTTCCTAACACCCAATCTAAACCTCCCCTGATGCAGCTTGAGACCATTTCTTCTTGTCCTATTGCTTGTTACTTGGGAGAAGAGACTGACACCCACCTCACTACACCTCCCTCCAGGTAGAGAGCATTAAGGTGTCCCCTGAGCCTCCTCTTCTCCAGGCTAAACAACACCAGGTCCCTCAGCCACTCCTCATAAAACTTGTGCTCTAGACCCTTTCCCAGCCTCGATGCCCTTCTTTGGATATGCTCCAGCACCTCAAGTGTCTTTCTTGTAGTGAGGTGCCCAAAACTGAACCCAGTATCTGAAGTGCGGCTTCACCAGAGTGAGTCGAGGGGCATGATCACTTCCCTAGTCCTGCTGGACACACCATTTCTGATACAAGCCAGGATGCCATTGGCCTTCTTGGCCACCTGGGCACACTGCTGGCTCATGTTCAGTTATCTGTCAGTCAACACCCCCAGGGCCTTTTCCCCCAGGCACTTTCCAGCCACTCCTCCCCCAGCCTGGAGCGTTGCCTGGGGTTGTTGGGACCCAAGTGCAGGATCTAGCACTTGGCCTTGTTGAAACACCATACAGCTGGCCTT
Source organism: Merops nubicus (assembly GCF_000691845.1). NCBI lineage: Eukaryota > Metazoa > Chordata > Aves > Coraciiformes > Meropidae > Merops > Merops nubicus. Next base: position 3,403 of record NW_008611910.1, on the reverse strand, counting down.
GACCCATTGCTCCAGCCTGGCCAGATCCCTCTGTAGAGTCTTCCTACCCTCCAGCAGATCAATGCTCCTGCCCAACTTAGTGCCATCTACAAAATTCCTGAAAGAACCCTTGATCCAATCATCCAGATCATTGACAAAGCTATTAAACAGAACAGGCCCCAGCCAGGAGGCCTGGGAACACCACTTGTGACTGGCCACCAACTGGACTTAACTCCATTCATCACCACTCTTTGGGACCAGCCATCCAGCCAGTTTTTCACCCCATGATGAGGACACCCATTCAAGCCATGAGCACCCAGTTTCTCCAGGAGAATGCTGTGGGGGACAGTGTCAAAAGCTGTACTAAAGTCTAGGTGGACAACAACCACAGGTCCTTATGGTGCCCTCATGATATCTGCCAGCTAAGTGGCAGGGCTGGCTGGCAGGAGTGGTGGGGTAAAGGAAAATCTGAGGTTTTTCCATTCATGCCTTTAAGAAGACCAGACCCCTAAGGGATCGTAGAGAGGTCAAGAGTCTGGATGGCATCCCTTCCTCTAAATTAAGCATCACTCCACCTTCAGTGCTAGTGAAGCTCTCTTTATGTTGGAGGATCACAAATCTGCCACGTCCACTGGGAGCTGTGAGCCATACCCATGCCTCTGGGCTCAGGCAGGCTGAGACATTGACTTCCAGGAAGCTTCCCATATGAACGCTGCAATGGGATGCTGTAACTTCAAAAACAAGCTACCCCAAGCTATTTAATTCCTTTCACTGCTGGACCAAATTTATCCAGCTTTATTTACTCTGTAATTCCCAAAAGAATATCTTGGTTTTCTGCCCTGTCTCCTTCCAGTTGAAAGCCAGAATTTCCAAGGCACACAGAGATGGAGAAGTGTGGAAGGAATGCTAAAACCAGCTTAGCATGAACTTTTGGGAGAGCTATCAACAGAACAGAGAGCAGCTGAAGGGAAGATCAGACTGATGTATTTGCTTTCCATTAAGAGACTTCAAAACAGGTTGGGTGGGTTTTTTTGAGAGATAAAGAAATGTTAGTGTAGCTCTTTAAAACACATAGAAATACATCTGCCACATTAGCATACTCCAGTAAATTATTAGAAAGTGCTTTCCTATGTTCAGCACTGCACAACTTCAAGTCAAACAAGCCAAGTTTCTAGTCACTGATTTGTTTCTATAGAGCTGCATTGGTGGATCTCTGCATTTTATGTTGGGTTATGAGCTTTTAACTAAAGAAAAACGTATTACTGAATTGAATGGCTGCAAAAAACAGCTAGAAAGTATAACCAGTGTTTGTTTCCAAGGCTCTATCCTCCCAGTTTCATACAATGCTTCTGAAATTTTTAATCCATTCATATTATTATTACACACAACCAGACGCAGTCAGGCTTTTTGTTTTCCTTTAAGTTTAGCGAATGCTACACTCTTAGAAGCATAACTGAGGTCTTAAGAGCACAGTGCTCTACTGTTAGCTTCATTTTTTAATAGTTTGCAACTAATTGGTTTCTAATCTCTGCAGAAAAATAAAGAAAATCTTTAGACAATTTAAAATGCTTAAGATTTCTGTAAGATTCAGGAGTTCAACAGCCTAGGGAACATAAGCAAGAGGAACTGTCCCCATCAAAGGCAAACAGATGTTGCTCTAACCTTTTTAAAAAAACTGCTCTTGGAAGTGTTATAGTAAATATGTAAATATGCTTTGAAATCTAATATCCTTCCTGAAGTGGAAGCCGGGGAATACAAGAGCTCTTTGAGAGGATGTTTTGGTTTCATGGGATTGTACGTGTGTGATACTGACCTGTGACCAGCAAGGCCAACAGTCATCCCCACCATACCTTTCTGCAAGAAGGTTGCAGGGAGTAGAGCTGTCCCAGTGAAAGGAGTGAATGATGGATGTGTGTGCACTGTAACAGCACCCAGAGGACTCTGATGAGGAGTGAGGAATCTGCTAGCCCAACATACACATTTGAGAGGATGTTTTGGTTTCATGGGATTGTACGTGTGTGATACTGACCTGTGACCAGCAAGGCCAACAGTCATCCCCACCATACCTTTCTGCAAGAAGGTTGCAGGGAGTAGAGCTGTCCCAGTGAAAGGAGTGAATGATGGATGTGTGTGCACTGTAACAGCACCCAGAGGACTCTTCTAGTCCCACATACACACCATGAGTTGATGGTTTCTGCCTCCATATGAAATCATCTGAAACATTTTCTGTGCCATTCCCCACCTCCTTCATGTGAGATGCCCTCACCTTGCATAGCTTTTCACCTCCCTGCTCAATAGGTCTCTGCTTCCAGCAATGAAAGGGCTTAGAGGTGACATAAATCACATTGCCAGAGGACCTGTACTGCTCTGCATCAGCTGAGCGTGTTATGACCCCCCCCTTCCTTTGAAAATAATTCATCTCACCACTCCTTTCACCACAGGCTGCAGGCCCTGAAAGGTTTCCCAGGAAGGGGAGTCCTTAAATGAGTCCCAGCAAATGATTGTCTTTTCCAGCCAGAGTCTGAATTGCATGAAATTTCCTTCTCTAGCTGTGCTGCCCTATTATAAATGAGCTGCACTTTCTTTCTTTGTCTTCTTTAAAAGAAAAAATTGAATTTTTGTTCTTCTCTGATACTGATACACCGAAGAGCACTAGAAAGTAGGAACAACGCTTAGTCTTTGGCCTCAGGAGACCGTTTCTACTTGAGGAACATGGGTTGGTGCTGTTGCAGTGAGCTATGTCCAAGCTGTGGTGCAGGAACGTTTCTGGGCCAGAAGAAAAGTAGAATGAACTCAGATGTTTCACAGCCTTGGGGGATTCAGCAAGAGCAGAGGCACACGCCCCACGTGGAGGATGCTCTCCAGTGGGAAGGCACAGGCTGAGGATAAACTGTTTTCTGGCAGGCCAGTGCACTGAATAAGTCCTCTTCACAGGTGCCATTTCACTCTTGCAAGCAGCCAGTCTGAACCCTGGGGAGCTCGTCATCAGCTTGAATGACAGAAACCAAAGAATATTATAAAGTATTTCAACTTCTGCCCAATTCATGTATTGTAATTTTGAGGTGGGAGATTCATAACCTACCCACTGCTTGTGAAGTATCTTCCACAAATATTCCCTCAGACCCCCTACAGGGGAAAGATCTCTCTCTTTCTCAGTTCCATTTGTTAACCCCTTCAGAAGATTACAAATAATATCTGAAGAGTTCATATGCAGAAAACTATCTCAACTCTTTGCTTTATGGGTGTAACCCCCCAAATTTCCCAGGGCTTTCTCCTCTAAGGGCTGGCCAGAACTCCCTCAGTTCTGAGACAGGGCTCTGTGGCTCATGCAGCAACATTCATACCAGTGCCTGCAGCTGGAGGACCAAGGGTGAGGTCTGGGCTGAGATGTGACCCCTGAGCAACGTGGGGAGGCTCCTGCCCA
>NW_008611909.1:22673-22907 GCF_000691845.1 Merops nubicus | reverse complement strand
CTGGCGCAGGTGTCCCCGGCGTCAGGGCATAACGCGGAGGGGTATTTTACCCCTTCCCTGCCTCTTGTTTTCACTTAAGCTTGCTTGGCATTTGTGTCAAACTTGGGTTGTGTTGCTGAGCGCGTTATTTGGTCCTGTGGGGCTCTGCGTTTACTGTTGCCTCAGGTGGCGCGGTGGCGCCCGCACAGGCTGGCCCCGCAGGCATGGGGCTGGGGACCGACACCACCGCGGGGG
>NW_008611909.1:14388-22615 GCF_000691845.1 Merops nubicus | reverse complement strand
CTCCAGAGGTGGCTGGGTCTGTGATGCTCTTCAGGTGTTTTTTGCCTTTAGGGATGTTATGCTGAGTTTTCTTATAGAAGAACAGAAGTGGGAAGACAAACTTCAAGATGACTCAAAAAATAACATAAAAAAAGTGGAATATATTCCATCACACTTCTTGTGTTAGCTTAAGTGTGACCCACGATGGATTTTCAGGAGTACAGTACACTGCAGTTGTGATTATATGGGATTTTTATACTATTAGTTTCTCAGACAACAGCTCATTAGTAAATAATGGTCTTAGAGAATGGTGATAACTGTGTACCTGTGCCGCTAACTTTAATGTACAGCTTGAGGAGAATTTCTCACCATATCATGCAGGCCTATGTTCTTTCACTGCTTTTGCATGCATTGCAGGAGCTGTAGTGACAGAGATACTGAAAAAACTTTTGGGTTATTTTTTACCTTTTTCTTAAGTGCTCTGAAGGAGTATAGTGCCTCACAGGTTTGTAGAAGTCAAGTTTCCTTCTTTGACAGACCTTATCATCCTGAAGAATGTGTCAAGAACTCGTGTAATAAAGAATTGTGATACGGATTGTTGTCACTGAAGGAGCTGTGTTCCTCACAGGTACCTGCAGAGCAGCGATGGCGACGGAGTCTCCGCGCCGCCCGAGCCGCTGCACCGGAGGAGCGGTGGTTCGCCCACAGGCTGTCACGTAAGCACCCTCGAGGAGAACAGCCCTCATTTGAAAACGTGGTTATTTTCCTCTAGCAGAAGAACCTAGCCTGAGTTTTCATTCCAAGCCAGCTGTGTGGGCTTGTGTGGACAGTACGGTGTCACTGCGCTGGGTATTTTCCAATAAAATAAAGAGATGTTACAGTCCTGTCCCCTAGGGATGCACAGGTCAAACTGTGAGCCTCAATGAGATGCTTTTTGCTTATGCACCAAAACCTTCCAAGTTTTACATTTTAAAGATGAATATCTTGCAGTGTTTTGTTTGTTGGTGCAGTTTTGTTTGCTGTACAAACACTACACTACCTGTAGGTCAGTGACTGCGAACTCCTTCCTTGGGCTGGAAGGAACATGTGGAGCATGTCCCTTTCTTCCTGGTCTTTTTAATGATACCTGGTCACAGCAGGGGGTATATTAAAACATACAAGCCTCTCAGTAAAGTCCTTCAGTAAGTAGCATTGTAGATTCTGATTATTTTTTGCTTAAGAGAAAATCAGGGACAAAGGAAGAAGCTGCCTCTGTCCAGACAGACAATTAAGAGACCACTCTTTTGCTTGGGCATCCTTGTTTTCATGACGTTCACAGGAAAATACTTTCATGGCAAAAAAGCTTAGTAAGACCATGTAGAAAATTTATGGTCTTGTCTCTGCTACAGGATTTTTTGTAGCAGTTTTCATTTTTTTTGGGTAGATGTTTCTACTGCAGAATTGTTGCTGCAAAATGGCACCGTGTTGAAAAGTTCACTTCAAAGTTTAGCAGCTTTTAGTTTGCCACTGGAGATAACTGTGTTTCAACATCAAGACTCACTTTATTTTCACCAGGGAGCACAATAAACCCATCGTTCTAACACAGACAGTTAGATTAGGGGTTTATCTTACAGCTATGTCATAGAATAAGCTTTTTTGTATGTTGCAGAATTTCTCAATAAACGCATTTGTTTGTAATGACCTTTTCTCCAAAGTAAGCTTTCAACAAATAATAATGGACCACCACTGCCAGAATGAGATTCTGTTCTTTTGTTTTATTACGTATGGTGGCGTGTTCTTGAGGTATCTTTTTTAACCTCAAAGATTGCAGTGATTTCCATGAGTTTGTGTCCGTTGAGCAGCCTGCAGCAGTGTTCTGCTGCTTATGTTCAACTCCTAGTTTCTTACTAACAGAAGATACTTTTTTTTTTTTTTTTCCTGGTGAGTTTTGTTGGTTTTAAGCACTTTAAAGATATCTTTTTGGCAGTTTTTCAACTTCAGGAGAGATATAGAGTTCATATACTGAATAAAACATTTCCCAAGCATAACTTTGTTTCATGATGTACTGGGAAGGGGCAGGGGGGAAGTACTCGTTTCCTAAGCTCAAAAATGAAGACAGTATGACTCTGGCTGGTAGGCATTCACAGGGTAACTTCAAACACAGTATTTAATGTTATACCAGGAGACAGGTGTTATTGCTAGGTAATAAAGGGCTCTGAAGGTACACGGAGTCGTTTTGGTGACCTACATAAATAAAAGAAGAATCAGCACTATAAACCACAGCTTGTTTATAAGGCCTCAGCTTAAAGCAGTAAGACAAACTTTGATGCAGTGATCTTTGGGTTACTGAACAAAGTCTAGTTTCAGCTTGAGCTGAAATAAATTTTCTAAATTTTCAACTTTATGGTTCAGGTTTATCTTTGTTTTCAGAGAGGAGTCCATCAGTTAAGCTGATGCAGGCATTGCAGCATTTCACTTCTGTATTGCTGTCTGTAGGGCAGAGTACTTTCTGCAGTTTCTGTTAGAAGAATCTTACACAGCAGTTTCAGAAAGCTTATGTACCTTTGCACAGCAGTAGTCTAGATTTCCTAGTTTATGATTTTTTTCTTTGCTATTAAGTCTTTTAGTTACCACAAGAAAAATTACTACCACTATAAAAATTAATCTGGGGGCTGCCAAAGCTGTTACCGAATTTTTATTATTTTTTTTAAATTCTGAGACTTTATGAAGTTAGTTCTTGCTTTCAGCATATTGTAGTTTTACTCCTCAGAGAGCACAAACTTTTTGTCTGGTTTCAACATGGTTTTTCTAATAGTCACCCCACATTGTACGTTGCTCAGTGGTTACACAAGAGACTTGCTACTTACACAAGGATAACTGAATAAAAGCATTGGTTCAAAATCTACCAGAACAAATGTATCTTGCTCTGTATACTGTTATAAATCATTGCTGATAACGACCTTCCAAGAAGGAATAAGCTCCTCAAGATATAAAATTTTACCTAAAAATACCTCTCCTTACTATTCTTAGGGTTTTGTTCTGTCTCCTGCCCCCAGGTGCTACCCCTTACATCATCGTGGTACGTAAGGCACATGGGGTCTTAAAGTTTACTCACCTCACAAGGAGAGCCCCAGCCTGCAGCTTAAGTCCTCATCTTCATGTTGTAGTACACAAATGAAGTAGAAAAATGCTGAAGGATAATTTCCAAGTGCCTGTTCTACTCCAGTCAGCCTCTCTGATGTGGAGAACACGGTTTCTTTCTTGACTGTTACATTTTCTACTTCTGCCCCAGGCAGTTATTTCAAAACCAGGTATCACTTAGCTTTTTGCAGACTTATAGGTCATGATTTACATTAGCCGAGTGTTTGACAGTGTATTAAGTAACTGCATTTCATGCTTTATATTATCCTTTGCACTAAAGATTGTACATATTTTCTCTGGTGACATATTTAATATACTCATGACTGTTTTGAACTTCAGTGGTGGTTAAAGTTCTCCTCCTGCTTTCCAGGGAGCAGTCGTATATGGAAAGTGTCGTTACGTTTCTTCAAGATGTTGTGCCACAGGTATGTGTAGAACTTTAAGTTTTCCATGTACAAAGCTGTTGAAGCATGTGTCAAAATATTCCCAAAAGATGTGGACCAAAATATCAGTCAAAAACCCCCCAAGAAAAGTTCTGTTTTGTCTGAGTATGAATCTTGAGACCAGGTTTTTGGAGGCTTGGACTGCGAGCCACCTGAAAGTTGGGCCTGCAAATTTCCTCTGGCAGGTAGTGGTTTAAATGAAAATCTTGTCTGCACAGAAGCTCAGGAATTGCAACACAAACAGCAGGAAGAAGATTGCAGCAGTAGAATTGTTGGGGAGGAGAGCGACTGGGTGCAGTACTTGCTCTGCCTCTTACCAATATGTTTTTTTCTGAGCTGTAGTTGGAAACCTATGTGTGAACCCTGGCTGGATTGGTTAGAACATCCTGGTGGGCACCCTTTGTGACCTTAGCTTTTATCCTTGACTGAAAAGGGGAAAGCTTCTTCTGCCTCCTTTACTCCCTCTTTTTTATTTTGTTTCCTTAGCCTGACCAGTCATTTCTCCAGCATACTGAGTTTTCCAAAGCAGGAGCCCTTACTTTGCTTTTTCAGATTTTTTTTTTTATTTCCACTTCTGGGATCTTCCTCTGCAGGATAACTGTGATGCTTCTGACTGCTCTTGTCATAGTTTTCTCAGGTAGCAGCAGCATAAACCTGGGGTGGTCACTTCTGTGTTGCTCGCAGGCCTCTCAGGAGCAGAGGGAAAATAGATTTTGTTTTATTACTCTTTGGGAAAGCTGTAGCCCACAGTGGGGAAGCACTGCAGCTAATTGGCTGTAGCCTCAGGAAACTGTCTTGGTTCTTATTTGAAGAATTATCTTGGTTAGTTAGTCATGAATTTACACAATAAAAGCATATATTTAAAAAAAAATCCCCTCACTAATAGCAATTTGTGAAATGCATTTTGGACTGATGGTCAAAATTAAAAATAGTCAAACTTTCGTTTAAAAGATTTCTCCATTCCACTCACGCCCCCATTTTCCCTGTCTAGTTAAAGGATACAGTCTGTGTTCTATTTTACAAATCAGTTTGCCTGGAAAGCATGGAATGTGATTTGTTTTGAAAAGTAATACCCACACTTATTTTTTAAATGTGTATTTTTAGTTCATGTTATTGCTCTTCTGGCATGTCTAAAGCGATTATACAAGCTCTTTTCATATTTAATCCAAACTACTGCACAGCATTTTGTTATAATTAATTTAGAAGTGATGGTATTTCTACTGTAGCTCGCATTCTTACTACCACAGTTTCTCCTGAGAACTGTAAAACTCACAGTTTGGAAACACTGCAAGTCTGCTGCACAGTTCCTTTTTGTATCCCATCTTTTTATAGGAATCTGTAGAGCAGAAAACTGAAACCTAGATCTGTTCTACTGGAATTACAGTTTATTCTTTTCTAAATGGCTGTATTAAAGATGTCACAAATATAACTACAGCATGCCAGTAAAATAAACTGTGTAGTAAAGGTCTCTTTCTTTCCTCAGTCTTGCTTACAAAGCTTTTAAGGGAATTAAAGAGAATTTTAAAAGAACCTCTACATTGCTTTTGAAAGCAGCATACAACTGCTGAAGTTAAAGATTGTAGGAGCCACTGTATTTTAGCTTGACTAAATTACTCTAAGTCACATGGCATTTCCAAGCTGCTCTAGAAGACTCACTTTTGCTTATGTCTTGTCATTCCTACATTAGTAAGTGATGCTCTGCATGCTGAGTTGTCTTTAGTGTGGTGCATGCTGGTCATGGAACCATTCAGTTTTGAAACAACCTCACAGGAATACTGATGGCAATAAGACAGATCTCTTTTTACTTTTTTAACTTGCATTCCTTCCTACGGCCTATAGAGGGAGGAAAAAGTGTGATAAACTTTATTTCAACCCTTTTGCTTTTTGTCCAGGCCTACAGTGGTACCCCACCAGCAGAAGAAAAGGAGAAGATCATTTGGGTCAGATTTGAAAATGCAGATTTGAATGGTATGGCTTCATTTTCTCTCACTTCTTGAAGTAACTGAGTATCTTGGAATTGTTTGTGGTGTGTGGTATGTGCTGGACCTGGGCAACTAAGGGACCTGCCTTCTGGACAGCGCTGGATTTAAGGCTTGCAGCAACTTGCAGCTTCTTGTCTGCCATCTTATTTTCCTGTCTAGAACTCATTCTGGTCTCTGAAGTAATAGCAACCATAGCCAAAGCTGTGATGGGAATTTTCAGCCTTTCCAGAGGTTACTAGGGATGATGATGTGTTTTCCAGCTGTTGAAATGGCACAGAGGCTGGCAGTTTGTAAATTCACAGTTACTAGAACTAGGAAACACCCATCAACCTGTACATGGCCTTATGTCCAAACTTAAGCTTTGTTTGCTTATGGATTTGCTTTCCTTATTTGTTCCTTTTTAGAAAATCCCAGGCATTCCCTATTTGGATACTTTTCTACAGTATAACAAAAATAACCTCAGAGTATTATTCCAAATCCTTCATATTCTATTTCAATTTAGTTTTTATGCAGCCTAATTTGGGCCTGAATACATCCTCTTTCACCATCTTAAATATTTCCTTTCTTTCTTTGATGCTTACACATTTGCAGTGAGCTTTTGTTCATTCTGTCATAGTTGAAAATGTAGTTTTAGAGGGCTTTACTCAAGAAAGGCTTAATATTTTTGATTATTATGTCCTGTAGCACTTTTCTTCCTGGGGATTTTCTTCTTTTGGTAAGGTTGGTGTAAAGATTAATTGCATAGTATCTAGAAATAGTTTTGACCAGTCCATGCATTTGTAATTCCTGTATTTGTTAATGTTTATTTTGTCAGTCTTCTGCAAATTTTTCTCTATTTGAAAAGTTTGCCATGTTTTATTAATCACTGGAGAAAGAATTACAGAAGTTTTTGGGGTATTTAGTGATAACTCACATTGTAATCCAGAAAATTTTTCCCAGTCATTTTAAATTTTAGTGCTTTCTAACCTCTCTGTGAAGCTTTAACAGACCTATTATGTTTGCCTAAAGGTATACATTTCACTAGTGTTCCAGCATGAAAATTCAAACCTTCTTGCTTGCTTTTACTTATGACAACAGAAACTTGCATTGAGAAAACATCATGTAGGGTAACTGGCACCAGCCAGAGCTGATCCTGACCTGCTAATAATGGCTTTGATACTTAAACCCAATTTAGATACAACAAGGAATATGGAGTTCCATGAGATACACAGCACTGGGAACGAGCCCCCGTTACTGCTGATGATTGGGTACAGTGATGGAATGCAGATCTGGAGCATCCCTGTAAGTACTGAGGCCACTTCTGTGCCACGGGCTGTTCTGTTTGTTAGGCTGTGTTATTACTTTAATATTTTACTTTTAATGTTTCCTATTGATGTGGAAAGAGCCAACATTTACCATCAATGTCAAATGATCTGTATGTAATATGCTTATCTTGAGATTAATACTGAGCATAGATCAAACACTTGAATTCATGTACTTGCAGATTTGAGGCCTTTTTACAAATTATGCCAGTTAAGTAAATTTTCAGGGTCACACTGGGAGTAGTGCTTGACATTAGGGAACAGTTTGGATCTCAGAAGGGACAGAAAGTTTTTAACCTACAGAAAGGAATAAGGGTGGCAAAATAAGAGAAAAATTTGTCCCAGGACTGAATGCAAGCATGACAGTATTGATAGTATTTTACAATCACATGTTTGTCATGTACATGATTTGCAATTTTAATTTTATTAAAGTCTATGTGTGCATATGGGTTTGATTTCGTGCTGTCATACACATACTCTGCAGTTTGTGTTTGAGTGGTTTATGAGCACATGGTCTTAATTTGGGGAATTTCCCCAAAATTTCTTGGAACTACAGAATAAAGTTTAATACAGTAGGTCATAAAATTCTTAAAAAAAAAAAAAGCTTGTAACACCTTGTCCTTCAAAATAATGTAGAGAGGATGGAGTTTTTTCCCCTTTGTGAAATACACTAGTTTTTTTAGAAATATGTATTTTTTAAAATGACTATTATTAGCTATGTAGGACGTGCTTATATGCCAGTAGCTTAGACAGTATAATAGAAAGTAACTTTTGGTGTGCAAATGGACATTAAGTGGAACTGAGTTTCCCTGGAGTGTGGCAGAGTTGGCTTTTCCCCTCCCAACTGCATACTGTTAGCTGGAGATGAAGAAAAAAAACCTGCTGAGCTTTTGCATTTGAAGGAGGGTTTAACAGAAATGAAGACCTAGTATACTTCACTAAATTTCAGTACTTTGTAACTTTTTACTAAAACTTAGGAACTTGAATGAAAATTTAGGAACATGTTAGCCAAAATGTAGGAAATTTATCTTTGGATTTTGTTGGGTGTTGTTTGGTTTTGTTTTTTTTTAAATCTGCCTTACACTGGAATGACTTTGAATGCCAAGAATGGGAGTTTTAGTGTATAGTTAGGTGTGTACACTACAGTTTTAGAGTATAGTTAGGTGTGTACACTATTTGGAAGACTGATCAGTTTTACGTTAGTGTACAAATATAATGATTTAAATGGTTCAGGGAGGCTTTGCTTTGTTCTTCGAAGTGTATTACAGAAAACAAACATTAGGTGTCACTAAGATACTGAGCTAAGAGAGGAAATGCAGCAGCAGCAGTACCAGGAGTTGCAGCACGGGTTGATCCCGGGGTTGAGTCACGGAATAGTCACATAGACTTAGCTAAAGATTTT
>NW_008611909.1:0-14357 GCF_000691845.1 Merops nubicus | reverse complement strand
CTGCTGAAATGTTCTTACGCAAACGGATGTGTGTTTTCTGAAAATGGATGGGAGTACCACTCCATGATAAGGACAGCTTTGTGTCTAGCAGAGATGGCTTTTCCCTCTGTGTGTGTCTGCATGGCCTGCCCTTGCTTTGTGGTGGGTGGGAGTTCTGAGCATCCCTCCTGAGTGACTGTCTGGGTCTGTGTGAGTGCCTCCCTCAGAGCTACCTGTAGCAATGCCCTCGAGAAATTGGTTGTGAGATGGGATCTTGAATGTTTAAAGAAAGTAAGAATGAAAGGAGACTCAGTTCTTTGCTGTGTGAAGAGGTTACCTTGTTGTAACCTGTTCTGCGTTAACAATCTTCAGTTAACCTCATACCCCGTGGTGTGCTGCAGGAGACAGGAAGTAAGGGGATGGAGGTTACAAACAACAACTTCAACTACTTTGTTTATCCTGGCTTATGTGGAGTGTGTTCACTGGTGCTGTCAGGCAGGTAGAACAAGGTGGTTCCTTCATGTTTCCTAGTGGGGAAGAGATTCTTCTTGGTTTATGGGTGGGATTTTTCTTTTCTTCCCCCCCTTTTACCCTCCCCCTTGTCTCTGAATACACCACAGGTTAGGCCACGGAGTGCCTGGTGTTACCTTCTTTTCCAGCAGGATGCTACAGCCAGGTTGCCTTTTTCCCCCAAGTGTATTTAACTTCTTCATAATTGCTAGATTTTGATAGTATTTAATATTTTAAGAAAAATAAGGAAAATAAAATCGCAGGAGAGTTTCTCCTAGTGTCGTTCATTTTTTGCAGAGGTATTTTTAGTGGGTGGGGGAAAGTCCAGTGAAATGGAAAAAATGCCCCATGTGGAAATATTTTATCATCCATCTTAAGAACATCAGCTGTAGAGATACTGCATTGCTTTGTCAGCCCTTCATTTGTATATTCTGTGGAATTCTGACAGCACATCAAGGGAGGTACAGCTTTGACCTCTGCACTTTGTGTGTATTGGTATAATTTCAGTTTTGGAATGGTTCATCTGTTAGTAAGATGGGTCTTGGAGAGTTTCTCAGAATTGTAGAGTCCCAGGTTGGAAGGGACCTCAAGGATCGTCTGGTTCAACCTTTCTTGGCAAAAGCATGATAGTCTTTAACATCAATTTTATATACCTTTTCAGGGTGGGATTTGTGTATCCAACAAATTTGGAGGTAACATAACCTGATAATTTTTTTTTTTATTCACATTGTTGTTCCTTTATCTCATTTTTTTTTTTTTGCTTACTTAGTCTGAGTAAAATAAATTCTGGCAGTTAGGTGACTGACTTAAATATTTAGAGTTTATTTGGCAACACTTTTTTGTGTTTCTTCTTGATCTTGCTGAGTATTTATGTTGTAATTAAGCAATGTTATTCCAGTTAAGGAAAATAAAAAGACCCTGATCTCTATAGTTTAAAAACCTTTCAATCTGAAAAAGCAACAGTGTGACATAAATGTGAAAATCTACTCAGTAAAGCTATTATCTGTGGCATTGTGCTTTTTATTCATACAATTGAACCTCTATTCAGCACTTAATAAAGTAATGTGTTGCAGGCAGTCCAGTTTGTGTCTGAGTGATTATGAAGTGTTTATGACAGCTTCTAAGCTGACACTCTCCGTAATGGTGTTACATTGACTTCTAAACACCTCTGCAGTCTGCCTCCAGGAGTGTGTGTCTCTTTGCAGTCTGAGTGGTTTCACATTAACATCTCCTTGGAGTAAGATCTTTGACTACAGAAGTGTTACTTGCAAATGGAAGATACCATTAGGGCTGCTTCAAAGGGCTGAAATAATGTTTGGACTGCTGGGTGCTGAAGTCACGGCTGGGGTTTTGAAGTGCAGCGTCTAAATCTGTATTGCATAAGAAGTGGAAGGTGTCCATCCAAACGACTTTTCTTTGATCTTTGTTTTGAAATGGGGGTGGGAAGGTTAAAAGCGTTCTTAAAATATGCCTCGCTAAGTGGGGAGAAATCTGGGAATGCACAAAAGTAGGAGAAGTTCCTATTTGATAATTGTGCAGTGTAGTTTTGTGTTTTATTTGGAATTTGTTTTTCCCCTTGCTCCCAGTTTCATGTTTCAAATACAATTGGAACTGATTTCTGCCTGATGTGGTTTCCAAGTATCTGTTCTAGATGTTCCTGTTCAAGGAAATGCATGTTGGCTGGTTTTGTGGCAGATCATTTTTTTCTTCATTGTATGCTGGAAGTTTCAGAAGTAGAAAAATCATCTTAATTTAATGGTTCGTCTTACAATTAAAAAAGAGTGGTCAAGCTTGAGTTGAATCAAGTAGGAACTACCAAAGGAAACTTTTAATAACAAGCACAGATGTATATTTAGGGAGAATACCTAAAGGCTGTGGTATGATGCTGCTGCTGCAGTCTGATGGGATGTGTCAGCCCATATGGTAGGTGACTTCAGCGTGGAGACCTCTGGAATGCAGAGGAGTCATTGGACAATGATGGCATCACACCCTGCCTTTTCTCCACTGCCACACCTTAAGTTTCTTTAAATGCTCCTGTCAGTAATAGTATGATTTTTAAGTTGTTAAACCTGCACTTGTACAGCAGACAATGTGTGTTTGTGGGTGTATAGATGGATGTGTATGGTATGTTGGACATGGCAGTTCTATTTTGTTTTCTCAGCTGTTCATCAAAACCACTGTCTGCTGGGATTTCCGTGTCATCTTTGTAATTCTTTCTCCTATGTGTTTCTTGCCCCTTTTAGAGCTGGGAAAAGGCCTGGTCACTTAGCACATAGGAAGCTGTGATCCTTCCCCTGTCCAGACCCATCCTGAGAGAGGGTACACCAATGTTGAGGCTTGTGTTAGCCACCTGGAAAAGTTAAATGCTAAAACTCCCCAAAATGTATGACAAATAAAGTGAGAGCATTGAGGAAACTAACAAAAACTGTTTGAAGCTTTCATTGTTTTTTATATTCCATTAGTGCTGTCATAATTTTAAATGTGAGGTGTGATTTCGTACTTAATTCAGTCACTGAGGTAGACTTCTGTAGCATTCATTGAGCATCTAAATTCTAATAATCTCTAGATAATTACTGTATCTTGTTTTGAATGAAAAAGCAGACTGAATTTAAAAGCTAAAGTGAAAAAAAATTGTCCTTTTACCTACAGCCCTTAGTCTCTCAGTAGTGAGATGACTGGTAGTAGGTAGCCTTTAACCCAACATAGTGGCATCAAACGGTATTTTGTGTCAGAATCTATCAGTTGGTTATTGTCATAGCATCATATCATGATATCTGTATCATATTTAAAACACATCAGAGTATCTTGAATAACCCCCCCCTGTCTCTAGATAATTACTGTATCTTGTTTTGAATGAAAAAGCAGACTGAATTTAAAAGCTAAAGTGAAAAAAAATTGTCCTTTTACCTACAGCCCTTAGTCTCTCAGTAGTGAGATGACTGGTAGTAGGTAGCCTTTAACCCAACATAGTGGCATCAAACGGTATTTTGTGTCAGAATCTATCAGTTGGTTATTGTCATAGCATCATATCATGATATCTGTAAACACATCAGAGTATCTGGAATAACCCCCCCTGATGTTTGCCCTGTGCTCTGTGACAGCTTTTTAGTATACAAGCAGTTTCCTTTCATATAGTTGCACAGTAGTTTAAGCATTGAGTTTTGAATTCAATTTTGTTTCAGTTTGGTGTATGTTTGACTTCTTTTTTTTTCACCACGTGAAAACCATTTTCTATGGTTGGAAACTATTAGTTATCCTTAGTGTGAACAAAACTTCCATTGTCCTGTTTTTTTTTTATGGGTGCAAACTGGTACACTCCAAACAATAAAGCTCTGTCATCAAAAATTAACCAGTGCTCCAGATTTCTGGTCTGTCGTATTTTAAGCAGTAGCTCAAGACGTCTAAGTGGAGGAGAGAGGAGTTCTTCCTCTTTCAATCTGTCATTATTGGAAGAGAGTGATGAAGACTTCACTGGGGGCCAGGTTTTGAATCAGTGTGTTCTTTGCCTGCAGCTTCCATGTAGGTC
This sequence comes from Merops nubicus, assembly GCF_000691845.1. Taxonomy (NCBI): domain Eukaryota; kingdom Metazoa; phylum Chordata; class Aves; order Coraciiformes; family Meropidae; genus Merops; species Merops nubicus. The sequence continues at coordinate 10,342 of NW_008611909.1, read as the reverse complement.
TGGGGCTTGTGGTTTGATATCAGACACTGGGAAAGCTGAGATGTTTTATCAGACTGGCTTGGAGCTGTCATTTTGGATTCACTCTTTCATAGGAACAGTACCTGATGCTGCTTTTATAGCTCAATATTCAATTCTTGAAACCTGTTTGGAAATAATCTTGGCTTCTGGAATGGGAAAGAAAAACTTTGTAGAGCTTTGAAAGCTGCCACAGGGACTTGCTACTTAGCTGGATCGAATCCAATATGGCAACCACAGGCTACTTTCTTTACAGGTGCTTTCTGAAGAATTTAGAGCTCTGTTTTCAGTTCATGAAGTCTATTTATATTTTGTCTCTTCTTGTGAGACTGTGTAGCTCAAGGGACTGGTAATGGGATGTGGAGCCTTTTACTTCAACTTGCCAGCCCACATCTCACCCAAACTGGCAGTGACAAAGTTGTGAGCTGGGCTTCTGTTAAATGGACTTCCTTGTCCCACTTGAGTTCCTCGTGGGATAAGTGTCCCATCCACAGGAGGGGTTGGCTGGCTGTGTTGGCTCTCTCAGGAGTGAGATAGTGCCTGAACTGACAGGAAGGCCAAGCTATACATTCAGGTCTCTCTACCCTGAAGATGGTGCTTTCAGTCAAAATTGATAAGTGTGGCATCAGCAGTGGTAATAAAGATTTATGTTTTCCATAGATAAATGAAGGACATTAGCATCAACTGCAATTAATTCAAGATTTTATAAGACTACAAATAGCAGAATCTTCTACTGGTGGTAGTGTTTAAGAAGAAGTTAATCATAAGTTGAAGAAAGTCTTGAACTCTAAAGCCCTAGTGCATTTTTCAATGCAGAGCAAACCAGAGGAACAACCAAGCTCCTACTACTTCATGGTACTCAACAAAGTCCAACACCTTCTGTGGTTTCCTGTTCCTATAGAGGACACACAAATTAAAAAGAAAAATCCTTTAAGAAAATTTGTGTTTTATGAAGCTATGGTAAATTAAGTATTAGTGTTTTGATTTGATCCATGCTGTAGTGTTATGCTCATATTTTTTTAAACTGTTTTGTGCCTTTTCCTGAATTTGGCTTTTTCTTTATGAATGAGATGCCAGTGGTTGGGTGGCATCTTGTGTTCACATTATAAAATCTGCAGTAGCCTTAAAATTTGCTCATTTTTGGCTCTCAGGAGTCAGCAACTGCTAAGTACATGAGCTGTACAGATAGCTGAAGCTGCCTGAACATCTACTTGCTTTTTTTTCTTAGTTCTGTGAAGTTTCACCTTTTCTGGGGAAAAAAGACAACCTACACAGCCTGAGAGGAGAGGACCTGTTACACTGCAGTGTAACATTACGGTGTCACTGTCTGTGTCCCTGCCAGATTCTGTGGCTTTGGTGTGTCCATTTAACCTCTACAAAGTGATGAAATAGTCATCTTTCAAATAATGATTATTAATTATTGAAAAGTAAATGCCTTATATGCATGAGCAGAGCTGGGCTGAGATTTTCATGTTAGGTGCTGAAGTACAAATAAACTTCATGTGTATTTGTACATTTTAGGTTTTTCTTTGACAGTCTCAACTTTAAGCTCTACCAGGTATTGGCATGAGAGGCTGAACAAACATGCTCTCTGGAGTTGAGTGTGTTTAAGAGCAGAAAGTGAGTTAAGGAGGTTTGGCCTTCTCAGTGTATCTTACTTTTGGGACTGTAACTTTATTTGAAGTAGATTGGAGTTAGAGATGATGTGCTGGCGTAGTTAGAAAGTAGAAGGAGGTGTCTGAGTTGGGCTGGATTATTTTCTGTGAATCATTTCTTCCATGCTGGTGTTATGCTAGTTCTCTTCATTCATAGCTGTTGATGTGCAATACACATGTGAAACAGCATTTTCATGATCTGGGGGAAAAAGTCTTTAATTGCCAATAATAATAATTCCAAAGCTTTACTTTTTTCTTCTCCATTTCCTCCTTTCTCTTTTCATAGAGCTAGTGTGTTCCAGTGGACAGAAAGCGTGCTACTGTCTTAGTCTTTTTTCATCTCTTTATTGTTTTCTCTCTTTTTAATTTTTCTCATTTTCTGCTTAGCTGCACTCTACTTTTTTTCCAAGCTGTCTTTCCTTGATGCAGATGTTACCTAGGTTTTTTTCCACACTGTCCTCCAAACACACGATCCATTAAAAGCAATCAGCAAACCTTTACTGAGCTGATTCCTGGTGTCATTCTTTTGTGTTGTACAGAATCTGGTCAGTAGGCTCTTTGGAGCAGAGGCCTCTACCTGTCCCAGACTGGATTATTATGATATTCTGTTGTTTAGACGATGCTCAGGAGAATCTGCTATGATTGGAACACCTGCCTAATAAAATCAAGAGTAGGATAGACTAAGGCATTAATTCTCATATTGGTTATGGTTTCAAAACTGGGGTGTCCATCAGGAATAATTCTGATCCCCTTGCTAACAGGGATGTTGATTCATACCAGTGTGGAACTGCTGGCTGTCTGCAAATCTACAATGGCTGAGAATATTATTTCCCCACATTGGTGTAGCTTGGATGTTATTCTGGGGGTGTCATATGGAAAAGCAGTAGTTCCTCTGCTCTGTGTTTAGGTACTGTGTACAGGATGGTGGGCTGCCTCTGGAGTAAATGTTTGTGTGTAAAATGGGTAAAAAAAAACGAAAACCAAACACACGTGTGCACACACACACACACACACAAAACAAACGAACAAAAAAAAAACCCCAAAAACCAAACAAAACCTTGTGATTTCAGAGTAATCTTGTGCTTCAGTAGGGTAGGTTTCGTTCTACCCATTTATCTTAAGCAGTGATAGTCAGGCTTGGGGTTAAGATTGGAAGTAAACTAGGAGTCTGAATATAGGATATTTAGGAATTGTTGGTCAAACAGTAGTCCTGTTTTAACTTTCTGAAAGTGTGAGCTGAAGTGAGGAAAGAAATGGGAACAGCCATAACTTTTTCAAATGCCATTTTAACTTGTATTATTGATTCAGAAGAACCTGGTCCCAAATCGCATTCACTTCTGATACTGTAAACTGCTTGTTTGGCAAAACTTTATGCCAACGTGTTGGCTATGTTCTTAGTCTCATTACATCTGTTTTAAGTTGTTGGTTATTTGGAAATCAGCTTCATAATGTTTGCCATTTTCCCAAAGTTTGACGTTCCATCCCAGACCCATTACCAGGCACTTAAGAAAATTCATTCTGACTGACCATTCACAGGAAGTCTGAGAATTCTTCTTAACTACTTCCGCTTTAATCTTTTCAAGATTGCCATTAGTGAACAAACTTAATTAGTTTGACCCTCTGTTTTTAAACATTATTTTCACACCTGGAGAATATGGATTGTACCAGTATTTCAGATTCTCTGACTTTTTTTGGTGAATTTCAGTCGGCAGTCAACTTGAAGTCTTGTTTCTTCTAAAATGTGTGTGGTCATTAATAGGAGATAGTGCTGGGCTCTCATTCCCAGTCTTAAGGCACCATTTTTAGGGGCAGGCCACCTTTGCTGCTGCCATTTGTCATTCAAGGCTTCTAAGATATATTCTCTTTTGGAGAAATTGTGGGGGGTTGCTTAGACAGGCAGTGTCTTAGCAACATACTTTCCAACTTACCTTTTGTGTAGTGTCTTTCTACCTATTTTCTAATCTACCTGATATTTATATAAGTATATAATATATTTTTTTATGCTGTATGTTCATAATCCATGTCTTTTGCAGATCAGTGGGGAAGCTCAGGAGCTTTTTTCTGTCCGCCATGGTCCAGTTCGAGCTGCACGGATTTTGCCAGCTCCACAAATCAGTAAGTATTGATTTATACAGTTTATAAGCAATCATAATTTAAAAAAAAATAAAATTATCCAAATCATCACTGTAGCCTGATTTAGAGATTTTTCCATTAATTTTAAACTGTCACCCTCATAATAGCTTTCTGGGAGTATTATTTACTACTTCTTTTTTTCCCCTCTTGCTCTATGCTTTCTTCAGATTCATCTTCATATTTTAGCTTTGATGCTGCTTCCTTTGTAGTTTAGAGGATATCTGGGTTTATCTGTGCTCAGAGATCACTATGGAGACATTAACAGTTTTGTTTGGAAACATTTATTATCTTGTACTTTGCAGGTGAAAAGAATGTACTTCTAGTGTGACCAAACTTTTTGGATTACACTGGATTATAAATTTTAGTATATTATGAATTAATTAGTGAATTAAAATGATGCAGACTAAAGTCTAAGTTATTACAAAAATAATATGTTATAATAATTTCAGGTATTTCAAAGGAAATAATGAAGGCAGTTAAAGGTTTAATGGACATATTTTATGTTGTCTCAGTGATTTCCTGAGCAGAGGAGCATACAAAGTATGAGTGTATGTGGTTCTGTAACTCCCTTATAGATTAAAGTAACTTAAAGCAAAACACTTCACTAGCATGGTGTGCTTTTTATTCTGTTTATGGGAACACTGCCTAATTCCTGATGTGCTTTTTTTAAAATTGTTCTGTATGTTGTTAGATAATGGATTACTATTCCTCTTCCTCTCTCAGAGGAAAAAATGAAGAGAAAGAAAAGTGTAAATGGAAATTAATATGAAGCCAATTAATTGAAGAACCTATAAGTTGTTTCTTCTGATAGTAGAATAGTAGTATGATTTTTTTTCATTCTAGTAAGTTAGGCTGCTTAGGAACTCCTTCAAGCATTTACTGTCTTTCTGTCTCTAACTGTATATTTTTAGCATCTAACAATGTTAGTTGCTACATTAGAAAACTATTCAAATTAGCTCATATTAAATTAAGCCAAACCTTTTAAAAACATGTTTTGGTCTCTTTTTACATGGCTTGGTTTAAATAAATCTTTGATTAAAAGTACATGAATGTATCTTTGACCAGTATCTGGAATCAGATAAAAGTAAAGCTGTAATAAGAGGCCTTAGATAACTAACACATGAGCTTTAATGATTCTGAACAAAATAAAAGGAATTTGTAAAGGAGAAGCTGATTACCATCAGTAAGCTCAAACACTCTTTTACTGTAAAGCTGTAAAAAGGGAATTATTGAAAATAGGACTCTCTTGGTAGACGGATTTGGCACGTTCCTAGAAACAGATCTTAGTTTGTGATAAGAAGCTCATTCCCAGGTGTGAAAGGAAAGCTCATGGTTTTAACTTGGTGACTGTACAGTAGCAGAACTTAGTTTGTTAACTATTTTGTTAAAATACTGTAGTCCTTTGATGTTAGATCCTCTGTTGCATCATATGCTTCATAGCATAAGAAAGCATTGTTTCCAGAGAGTTACTTCATAGAGGCTCATTTCATGTGCGCTTACTACAAAGGAGACCTCCTCAAATCTGATGCAGCAGGTTATAAGTGGCCCTAGCAGCAGGAACGTGGTGCAGTATCTGGAGCTGGCCTTGCACACTGCCAGCTCAGATCCAGTGAGGTTTATTAGTTCAGGCTGAGTGCCATGCTAGAGCAGTTCAGTGGCTCCTGGAACCAGCCTGACCTGGCGGCTCCACCACAGTGTTCCTGCAGGGGTTTGTCTGAGCTAACAAACCAGGCAAGACCTGACCTGGCCCAGCTCTGCAGCACTTTGATGTCTCAGTGGCCGTGGCATGGTTGGTCTGCAGCCTAGATAAGATGTCTGTAAAGAACTGGGAGATTTCCATAAATAGCACCAAAAAACGTAGACATTAACTCTTCTCTGTGGACAGAGAATATCTACTACTGCCTTCAATGGCTTTATTTTCTGCAGCTTGCAATATAAATGGCCTTTTTGGAGACTGGAGGTTTACGCTGTGACCAAATTTCAGGCTTCAGAGAGAAGATAAAGTTGCATAACTAATACTCAGAATATGAGGAAATCTCTGTCTGGACGTTGTCAGTCTAAGAATACTGAGTCCTGGCACTTTGCATGCCACATACTGCATTATCTGCTGGGCTGCCTGGTTGGCATGGCTTTTTAACTTGCCTAGCTTCCAAACCTGTAGGCTGTGATTTGGTTTAGTACTTAATTATATGTATGCAGGTGCTTGCTTAGCTGTGCTCTGGATTTTTCTGTCTCTTCAGATAAAATGAACATGCAAAGATGTGATTGAAGACAAATTGGTGTGACTTTGTGATTATTAGAAGGAAGAAAAGATTTTGGTAGATGTGAAACAGAGCTCGAATCAGGGTGTATTAACTCCCTCCTGCATTTTATGTGTTTCACATCTGTGATGTCCTCACTGCTACTCAAGTTACTCCATATTAGGTTTCCTCTCACACAATACCTAATGGCTTTATTTAGCCACACTAACCTCGTTATTCATATTCTTTCTTCAATGTGTTTTCTAATTTTTCACCTGTTCTTCTGGATGATGGTTTCTCATTTTTCTGAGGTAACTGAATGTGTGGATACGTATTTGTAGAATTGAAATGAAACTGAGTTTTATTAAGCATTATGTCTTGGATATTCCTACATTCATTTTATGCTTTTTCTCTTTTGATTAGTATTTCTGTGATATTTATAGAAACATAAAAAAATGTTAGTTATTTAGGTTTCCTCTAGTAGTTGTATGTTCTTTGACTGATGGAGTCGCTAATAAAAAATTCAGAACTCTTCTAGTATTTTTAAAAATTTATTTTGTTTTGATTTAATTTTGTGGTCTGTTGCATGTATACTTCAGAAATCAGTGCTAAGAAAATAATATGCTAAATTCAGATAGCTTTGCTTTTCTTTTTCCTACAAAAATCAGAATATTGCTCATTTCTGAAGTGATTTAGTGCTAGGTTCATGTTGTTGCATTCCTTGTATCAGGTCATTTTACAAAAGCCTGGCCCAATAGCTGATTCCTACCTTGTGCTATCCCATTTATTAAGGCCCGCTTGTGTAGTTTAAAAGTTGGTAACAAACAAGGAAAATCTTCAGGAATCATGTTGTGTGTGGTATTTCATGGTTAAAGGGTACATGATGCCAGGAGTGTGTGTTGAAGTTTAGATCAGTCATAGTCTGTAAAACCTGCTTCCGTGTCTCAGCGTTATGAAAATAATTCCTTCAGTGAACTGAATTAATTTATTGCCATTTTCTAGATCATGCTGCTTGCAGAGAAGGTGACAGAGTAGTCCTATATCTCTCAATGAATTTGACTGCTTAGTCAAATTGACTGATAAGTGGGGGAAAAAAAGCAAATAAGAAAGCAAGTAAAGAAGTCAGAGGTACTGTGCCTAAAGCCACTGTGAACCACAGGAACCTTATGGATGAAGGGTTGAGCACTCAAATTAACGTGAAAAGCCAGAATTAATTGGGACAGAGAGTCTTGCATTTGAAAATCTAAACTGTTGAAAGTGTAAATTTTGCAGCAGATTTCTCTGTGTGCTACTGCTTACATCTTTGCTTTTGGTAAAATATTTGAACCTCAAAAGCTGACTCAGCTTTGTGTGCAGGTATACTTAAAAGAACTATAATATTTAGGTTGCTTTCTAAAGGGAGGCAGATGTGAGGTTTGTATATATTGAACCACTTGGGTGGCTTAGTGGTTTTCAGTCCCTGAAGGCCCAAATAATTGCATAGTATGTATAGCAGAGGAAGTAGCCCTACAAGCTGAACAAGCAGCAGCAGTTGGGAGCGAGGTTTGCGTTGGTGGAAGTGGGCCGTGCAGGTGTGCATTGAAGTTTGGGTGTTTTGTAACTGTCCTGTGGGTTGTTACAATGTAATGAATGTTAATGTCTGTGGATTATAGAAATTACAGAACAGAATTCTCAGGCATGACAAGTAAGCCTTTTATAGATATTATAGGGAAGAATTTTTGAGCACAACCTTTTAAAATACTAATTTCTTTGAAGTGTGGACTGACGCGTGTGCCACTGGTTCAGTTCTGGCCATATCACATCAATGCTTTAGACGAAAACACCTTAAATTTTCACTATATTAGACTGATATAGAGATTGAATAATGTTAAGAAAGATTTGTGTTTTTCCTTGAAAAGAAGCAGCAAAATAGAGAGTGAAAACCATACGTGGTGGATGGCAGCCACGTGGCCTAATGTTGCCAGATACTAGTTGGTTACTACACTGATGTGGGACAGGCCCACAAATGCAACACAAATTTCAAGTAACAGGTAGAAATAAGAGGGGTTTAGTTGCAGAGGAGATGCATTGCATTATTAAATGGCTGTGATGGAACTTGGTCAGTGGAATTACCTACCAGAAAAATACTATCAGTCAAGCATATATGCTGTGGCTAAATAGGTCAGAATTTGACATTTATACAGCACATTTCTTACTCAAGGGAAACAAGGGTACTTTTCATAGGTTTGAGTAGCTTTTGAGTTCCTGTGAAAATCACTGGGGTTTCATTTTCATTCTTTATGAAGGTGTGCTGCTGCTGTTGTTACTATTATTATTGGCATTATTGAGAGGCCTTAGCAGGCCCGAGAGAGATCTATTCACAGTTTCATCAGAAGTATAGAACATAAGCTGCTTTGAGCTTATGTGTGGATAACCTTTTGGCTTCATAAAGTTCCAAATGTTGATTTGTTTGAAATTTCATTTAGTTACAGATTTTTTTTTCCCTGGTTTTAAGTATACAACTGAAGGGTTTTTTTAAAAAACATATATCATTTAGCTAAATGGAGCTGTAGGTAAGGTGGTGCCTTGTTGGCAGGAAGGACAGTTTTCATTACTTTAATTGTGTGATTTGTCAGGATTTTCAGCTTTTTATAAATGCTGTAGTGTTATATGACAGAATTAAAAGGATTTAGAATAAAAGGAGTTTAAGAAAAAGACTTTGCAACAGGATTTCAATACTTTTTGTATTTGAGGGATTTAGTGAGCTGTTTTTCATTTCAATCATCCTGCTGCATTTTGTTAAACACTGTGTGTGGAGCAGGTGTGTACAACGTCAGTGTATTGCACATGCAAATAAACACGATTTTACAAATAAAAATTAATCCACCATAACTTGGGAGATTAAATCCCAGTGCAGAACTAGAAGGGGCTGCTGACTCCATTAAGCGTTGTGGAGAGCAACACATGTCGCTTTTTGTGAGCCCGTGAATAGGGCTGCTATTAACCTGATTTAATGCCCTGCAGAGTCCTCAAAATAATGATCCTTCTCTACAGTATTAATATTTACATTCTGAAAGTATCTATTTGGTGTAGAAAATGGATTTTTTTTTTTCTTTTAAATGAGGGCCTCAGTCATTAGAGACTGATAGCAGAAGTTTAAGCACCTATTCGACTAATTTTGCAAATCTGTTGTGGCTATTAAAAACTGGTATTCCTTTATATTGTTCTCTGCAGTTGTTCTCTACCCTCCACCACCTCTTTTGCCCTTGCTCTCCCCTCCTTGTCACTAAACTTATAACAAGACTATAAAGAAAGATGTGAATTCATGTCTTTAATATATCTTTGTAAAAAAAGAAAAAAGTATAGTTCAATACTTCGGGTAAAATCCTGGCTCCACTTAAATCAATGTCAGAACTCCTGGTAGGCAGCGTTTCACCCTTAATGCTGAGAGACTAGCTAAGTGAGCAGAAACAAATGGAGTTCATCTGTTACTTGTACTGGACAAAAGAAATTGGTTGCCAGATTCTTAAGAAGACTATATGTTTCATTTATCAATTTACAGGTCAGTACATACAGTACAGGTATGACTAATAAAAGCCCTTGAAATAATAGGAATAAAAGGAAAATACATTTGTCTGTTACAGGTTACTTGTAAAGCTATTGTTGATGGTGAAATTATTTATGTGACCCAGTGGATGTTATAAATACCCAAATGTGTAGGAGGGAAGACTTACCCTTGTACAGATGAGAGTACTGAACAGGTTTTGTTACAAATTAATTGCATGTACCTGAGGTATTAATAATTAACAGTCTTTGTTATGTGAAAATGTACATTGTTAATTGTTGTGTCTTTCTAAATAATTGGTTTAGTGCAGTACACCAGTATTTGTGAGTTAAAATTTGGGAAGACTGTATCACTAATATTTTTTATAGATGAAAGGGTTTGGTGTGTATTGGAGGGAAAAACTTTTCCAGTATTCACCACATACATGCATACCTATAGATAGATAATTAAAAAGGCAAAGATGGAAAGAAAGTGGAGGAAATTTAGTATTGTTGGTTTTGGTTATTCTGTTATTTAAGTTGGGTAGGGATACAGCATGGAATTTAATAAAACATTGTTCCCACGTAGAAGAGGTCTTCGACTCAGTTTTAGTTTTATGTCTGTTTACATAGCAATAAGGCAAAGTTTTCAAAACTTCTGCAATCCCATTTTAGGAGGTATGTCCCACGTGGCAGAGGGCTGGTCCTGGAGCGGAGGCCGCGGTTCGGGAGGCCTGAGGCTGTGCCCCTGGCCTGGCTCGGGCCGCAGGGCCGGCC
>NW_008611908.1:16459-16805 GCF_000691845.1 Merops nubicus | reverse complement strand
CCGTGTTTCCCCCCTCGTACTTGAGGGGCGTTCTGCGTTATGTAAACGCTTGCCAGCGCCGATGGGGACCTGGCTGTGGGCGATCTGACTCTTCAGTGGGCAGAAGGTGGGCAGCCGCGGGTGGATGCTTCCGAGGGGCTTGGTAGCTGGTGTGACAAGCCAAATATTTAGTTGTTTCCTGGGCTACAATAACCGGACTCCGTGGGGGGGGGGCAGGGGACACATGTGCATTCCCTACATATGTGGGATGTGCCATCATACTGAGCTGGTCGACGTCGTCTTGCTAAAAGCTCAATTAGTGTTAGTTAGCTGGTTGTTTTGGGCTGGAGCCTCCCTTGTGGCTCCT
>NW_008611908.1:6004-16428 GCF_000691845.1 Merops nubicus | reverse complement strand
TCAGGCTGGTGTGCCTGTTGCTCCACGGACCCTCCTCCTATCGCTCTTTGCTGCAGAGCTGCATGCAGCAGCAACGGTTTAGGGTCGGTTGGGCTTCCCCTCGAGGATAAAGCCTCTTTGCCCCTTGTTGGTTCAGTCTGGCCAGTTGTGGTTTGTCTAAAGTCTCGGGTTTGTTTGTAGTTTGGATGCTGCATCAGTTGTGCACCATGCAACAGTTCACGTGTGCTTCCTTGGCTGCAGGGGGATGGGGCTGGGATGTTCCTACTTGCACATCAGGAAGGGGAAACGTGGCTAATACAGTCTGGATTCTTGCCTTATGGAGATTTAGTGACTCCAAGTTGTGCATGTGCGATGGCTGTTCGCTTTATTTATCAACGAGAGCCAATACCTGTGCCTGTGTTTCATTTCTTAAACGTACACTTTGTTATTTGACTTTGAGTTTCCCTTCCTGTGCTCGGAAATTTGCCTGGTATCCCAGGACTTCTAAACCTGGCGAGCCAAAGGACTGGGTGACTCAGAGCCCAGAGTGAAGGCCCACAGCTGAGCTGCTCTCCTCACAGGCTCAGCTGCGTGAGCATGGGATGTGATGTGAAGCCAGAATCCAGTCCTTTTCCTTGGTGGCTTATCTGTGGCTCAATTAGCAGGCTACCAGGCATTGGGTTTTTTTGTTTGTTTATTTTCTGAATGTCTACTTTAATCCACTTGCCTTGCACAGCACATATTCCAGGTGCTAAATGCTCAGTGGTTTTGCCAGTGCCTGAAACAATAACAGTCTTGCTTGGTGCTAGGAGTGTAGCAGAGCACTGATTGTCCAACACTGGTTGCTCAGTGAGGGGAGGAAGCTGGTGGCATGGATCAGGCCCAGAATTCTGGTGTCACAGGACACTTGAAAAAATGTGAGAGTTGACTGCTATGAAAACCACTGACTTGAAATGGTGCAAATGTGTAGTGGTCAGTGTGTGTAAACCAAAAAAAGGAGTATTGTGGAAATGAAAAATGCAGTTCTAGTGTTTTTCAAAGCCATCTGTTATAGTACTGTTGTCAAGTAAGCTGTGGCCTGAGCTGGAGATGTCTAATGCATTCCTTAAACCATCTTTTGTTTGTCAACAACAATTTGTTTCTTGATGAAATACCTTATTCCACCCTGAGATCCAGCTCTTGGCTCAGGTGTTTTCCCCATCTGCTTGTTCTGCAGTGTTGATTAAGCCTTGAAACAGGGAGTGATCTGGTTTCCTCTTGCAGAGGTTCATAAATTAGGAAGGAAACAAACAGCAAGAGTCACTTTGGTTTGCCTTTGCAATCGTGGGGTGGAGCTTCACTGTGGGAAATAGTGTATTCTAAGATTTGCTGGTCCTGAGCACCATCATTAGAGGGTGGAAGAGGCCCTAGTGGAGAACACTGAAGGGGTGAGCACTTGGTCAGTGTGTTTCTTTGGTGACTCTTGTTGGGGCAGTAGCACTGGGTAAGAACAGCTCGATGGAGGAGGTGGATTGGGACTGATGAACAGGGTAGGGTGTGGTGTAAAAACCAGCTAGGGCCTCTGGTTATTCATGAGGAGAGTGATGGGATCTTATCCGTGGCACCATCAGTCTTCTCCCATCACCTCAGCAACTCTGCCTTTGTGTGTGGCCAACTAGAAAGTGGAAAACTAAGTTCAGGTGAAGAAACTGAAGCTGAAGTCCTGTTTGCTCACAGGTGCTACTGCAACTTGGAGCAAGGCTTGCAAGCTGTGGTGGGAGCCCTTGGTCTAGTTTCATAGAACCTTTTCCTCTAGAGGTGATGCTGAGCAAGCATTGCAGTGTGAGGAGATGGCCAGTCACCTGCAGAAGTGGCAGATTTTGGATGAAACGTGCAAGGAAAGCTCCAGCTCCTCCATTGCTGGGTGTGTGTGCCAGAGGAAAGGTGACAGTCCAGTGTGCTCCAGAAGCCCATCCTGGGAGCAGGAGCTCCTTTCAGCTGCTCTCTCCTGATAAATTGCTGGAATGGACAGTATGGAGGGGAAACATCTTTTTCAGTGCTATAAAGCAGGCTTAAAGCAGCAGCTCCCAGGTGTCTGGAGCCCTTGTCTGGTACCTGCCCTTCAGTGCAGCAGTCAGAAGAGCAGGTGTAGCCCGTTGGGGTTGTTCCCTTGACTGTGCTGTTCCCTTGTGATGCTGTGTGTGGTGACTGCTCAGTGCCTGGCATGCTCCTTCCCAGTACCCCATGTGTCAGGCTGCAGAGCACACAGGGAGGCTCTGAGACATTATTACCCTGTAAATACAGGGTAGTTGTGGTTGTAGGGTTGTGTTCAAGGCAGGTGGCATCTGGAGGTCCCGTGGGAGGTGGGATGAGGGCAGTGGCTCTGTAGTAGCTGGTAGACGAGCTGCTCGCTTGCCCGTGGGTGAGTGTGAGGGAAGGCAGCTCCACCAAAGCAGCTTATGGAGGGGTTTAGAGGTAGAAAATGGTGTGCTGCTAGAATGTTATGTAAATGTAACTTTTCTGACACAATGCCACTGGGATATTAATCTGATTTGGTAAAAATCTGCCTCACGGTTCAGTTCAGATTAGTTCCTTCTGCTGCAGAGACAGAACCTTCACTAGTTGCTGTTGCTTCAGTAGCCTGGAGCCTTTTTTCTGCTGTTTTTTGTGCGTTGGTACAGAAGATGAGCGAGAAGCCATTGAGCAGTTTCAGATAGTGGCCTGTGCTGGGTACAGGCTGGTGCTGCTCCACTGCCTGCTGTGAAGGAGAAGCCTTGGGAAGCTAGCGGGCAGTGTCCCTGGGCTGCTGAGCCAGGTCCTGTCTGTGTCCATAGCTATCCAACAGGATTCCTGCTCTCTTCTGCTGTGCATCTCCCAGAGGCTGCTGTGGGAGGCAGGATGCCAAACAGCACCAGCTTTGATCCTGCTCAATATTCCTTCCCAAGCCTGTTCCCAGTGGGCACCACGGGCGCACGACGGCGGTTCCTGCCTGGTTCTCTGCCTGGGTGCAGGTGGATGGTGGCTGGGTATGGAGGCAGGACTGCTTCAGAGGGTTCTAACGAGCAACTGCTCGTTAGGTTGGCAGAGGCAACCCCAGGAAGTGTGTGGTATTCTTGCTTCTTCTCTTAACCTGTTGAGAAAGTACATTCCCAAGTCTCCAGAGCAGTTGTTCAATGGGACCAAACTCCTTTGGGGGGAAAAAAATGAGGATAAAAAGAAAACTACAGGAACGAGGAAAGCTGCAAAATTTGGCTGTGGATTCTGAACTCAGAAGAGTTTAATTTTCATAGTTGTGGTTTTGGTTAAGCCTATCAAAACTTAGATCAGAACTTATTTTTTTCTTCCTAGCAGCATTATATGGAGAATAAAATGTCACATGAGATCTGAGCAAGTTAACCCTCTAGAGAGAAAAAGGTGTTTGAAATGTGCATGGAAATCTGCATTATTCTTCTGATTTAGGGCCCGTGGCAATGTAGCTGCATCCTGCCAGGCCTGAGTGCTGGCATGGGGAGTGCTGCAGCAGGCTGGGTGCTCATCAGGCAGCAGAACAGGTTATTGAGGGACCATGAGCAGTGCTGAGAACTGAGTGCCAGGTGAAGCCAGCTCCTGGGTTGGGATATTGGAAAATGCTGCTGCTTTTGGTGTAATCTGACACAAGCTAGAGGGATGGAGACCAGGATACTGGACCCAAATGTGGGGATGTACACAGGCAGTGCCTCCATCTCCTCATCATGGGTGATGTCTGCAGCCAGAAGTTATTTCCCTCCATATACATGTAAGACATTTCTGACCACAGGAGGTGAAGAAATGGGGACTGCCAAAAAGCTGTAGCCTTTTTTTTTTAATTGGAATTGTTTAATAGCAGTTTAGTGTTTAACTCTTACAAACATTTCTTTTGTGCCTTGGCCCAGGGTATCTATTTCTTCAGAAATTCAGGCTTCTGCTGAAAAGTTCTGAATAAAAACCTTTTGATTGCAGTCTGGATATGTCCTCTCTGAGAAGAGGTGCATGGACACCCAGGTGGATGCATACCTGAGTTGGCTGATGATGCTTAATCTAAAGGGCTAATTGAAAAGTTACCTTATGATCAGCATAACTCTGCAGTCTGTGGCCACTCCTCTGTCTGTCAGGGTTAAGTAGGTTCAGATGCTAATTCTCTTTATTCTGAAACTCTGCTTCAGAAGAATGACTTATATTCTAGAAAATGCCTGTTGGGGGGCCAACCTCTACAAGTCATCCTGGGAGCTAGAGCCTCCACCTGCACAGGAGCCCAGCCCATTGGGCTTTTTTAGATCAGCCAGGCTCAAAGTAGGTCTTCTGGCCACCAGTGGTTCCCAACACGTGCTCATCACGTGCTGGTGGTGGCTCCTCCTCTTCAGCTCCTTCTCACAGGCACTTAGGTTCTAGCCTGCAGACCTGGGTGCCTGCTGAGGTGTCTAGGAGGGAAGAGCAGTGTAGCACCCTACCCTTACCCTTGTAAGGGTTGCTGCATCTGCAAGACAAAAGAAGACTCTCAAGCCTTCAACTGAAGAGACTTAGGAGTGGAGGACACTGTTCACTCCATTACCAGGGGGAACCCAAGTCTGCCAGGAGGTACCCACCAAAGCCCAGTCCTGGACAACGACGCTGGAGACACCATGGAGGACAGAGAACCTCCACCAAGGTGCAGTATTGGCAAAGGGAGAAAGGAGAGGTGTAGGACAGGGGAAGGGTGAACGTGTTGGGCAAGTAGGGTGGGAGGGAGATGAGCAGATGCAGGTGATGGAAGGCTGGTGAGATGGACATACAGAAGGAAAATGTTTTGGTAAATTTAGGGAGTGTTGAATTTGCTACAGTGTGTATCTTGTGAGGAAGGAAGCTTGGAGGCTTCATGTGATGAACAGGACTGAGGAGACAGCCTGTTCTGTGGTGAAGCCTCACTAGATATATGGACATAGAAAAGGAAACTGGAGCTGTTCTGTGCTCTTCTTCCCTGGCCAAACTCCAGTTGGTGTTACAAACCCAGCTTGCTGTCTTTCCCCATGACATTGGTTGTCCTGGTTCTTCTGGCATGTTCAACTCTCTCCTTGTGATAGACATTTGCTGGAAAACATTTTGTGCTTGTAGGGGCCTCGTCCAGAGGCTGACGTCTACGCTGCCTTCTCCATCAGGGTTAGAGCCAGAAAGGACAAACTTCAGTAGGTACCAACTTCAGCAAGTGCTTTGTACTTAAATGTAATGAAAAAGATGCTGTCAGCTCATACCTGGTTAGAAACAGAAAATGTTTGGTGTTTTTTCCACTGACAGTGTATCTCTAATAGATTTTCTTTTTCCAGCTTTCTGCTGCTGCTTGTCAATAGGATCCATCAGGGGTGTTTCACCACAGGGTCTGCTGGCTGCTGTATAAGATGTCTCTGTCAAAGTGTAACTTCTGCCTAGTGCCTTGGTCTCAGTGTGTAACTTCTGACCTGGATTTTCTGTAACTAGTCTGTCTGGTTGCACTGGGCAAATAAAAAAAATGCAGGTGCTGTTTCTGGGGAGAGAAGGACATAGTGCATGTTTTTTTATCCCTGTATTGAGGATTTATTGAGGTTTAAGTTAAAAAAAATGAGCTGTTTTATCTGTTTTTCCATTTTTCTTAAACTGACCTTTGTTGCAGCTATGAAATAGTAACTTATGGATAATTTTGTCATTGGTACAGTTAAAAAAAAACAAACAACTTTGTGGAGTGGCAGATAGTATGAATAGAACATAATTAACTTGGCCATCATCTTGCTGTATGAATTCACACACGTCCTCCAACTTCCTTCAAGAGAAGAGGGAAGTGCTTGATTAGATGTGCAGTGAGACTGAGTTTCCTCCTGGGAGAAGAGAGGCCATGTGGAGGAGTGGATGGGGATTCAGGAGACCTGGATTTAAATCTAGGCTCTGAGTCTGACCCGCCTCATGTCCTTGAGAAGGTCACAGAGCTGTGCTGCTGCCTCCTTTCCCTCTTCCTCAGCCTCCATCTTTTCTGTTCAGACTGCAAACTGTAGGAAAATCTGCTGTGTTATAAGCATGAGGAGCAAAAATACTTTCTCTGAGAAAGAACATTTCTCCTCCTTAATCTAACGGTTCATCAAGTGACAATTTGTCTGCACATAGCTGGCTCCTGGACATGAAAGGTTGCAGTTAAATGGAAAACAAGATCATGTGGTAGATAAACGTACTGTGCTGATATTTTTTAATGTGTAATCTCTAAAATATAACTGCATGTGCATAAAATTACCAGTGCTGAGCCCTCTCAAAACCTCTAAAGTGATTCCTGAGCTGATGCAAGCATGAAAGGGCAAGGATGTCCACAGCATAGTGGGGTTGGAAGGGACCTCTGGAGATCATCTCCTCCAGCCCCCTGCTCCAGCAGCTCACCCACAGCAGGGTGCCCAGGGTCACAGCCAGGTGGGTTTGGGATCTCTCCAGAGCAGGAGACTCCACAGCCTCTCTGGGCAGCTGCTCCAGGCTCTGCCACCCTCACACCAAAGAACTTCTTTCACTGTTTAGATGGAACCTCCTGGGTTCCAGTGTGTGTCCTTTGTCCTGTCACTGGGCACTGCTGAAAAGAGTTTGGGCACATTTGCTTGACCCCGGCCCTTTAGTTATTTTTGGGATGACTTCCATGTGCTGTTGGCATTTGCCACATGCCACGAACAGTGTTGGTGGTGGAGAAACTGCAGGATTTTGTGCTGCTGTGGCCTGGGTGCTCAGCTGAGGAGTGAAGGAACTTCCCTGCAATGACCTGCTGGGTGCATGGCACTGATCCCAGCTGCCTGTGCTCTGCTCCCCAAAATCCCTTCCATTGGTCTGTGCAAAGAGCTCCTTTTAGATTTGCTAAGTCAGAAGCTTTGCCAATGACAGTGCTTCATCCTGCAGCCCCACGAGAGTGATTATTCACCAGAGGATCTTTTAAACAGAGCACTTCCTCCTTGCTTTGGCTGTTTGAATGGGATTCTTAGGAATCTTTCTCACAGCCCTCGGGGAGGAAACCTGTTTTTACTGAAGGAGAGGAATGGGGAACATGAGTGTTTAATGCTGGGTTTTAAAAGGTTAGCTGCACCTGTGAAAAGAGCTACAGAATGCTGGGTGGGTGTTGTCCAAAAACCATGGAAATCGTTAGAGAAACACTGATTAGGAGAAACATTGGATCAAGCTCATATGACCAAATTTTTGGCCAGTTAATGTGTTGTAAAGTTTGGATTTACCAAGTTGTTTGAGCACTGGACTTCTACTGAGATCTAGGCAGTCAAGGTTAGGATGCATCTTAAACATGTTAGCTTGTTTGGCCTGACTTAGAGATATTAAGGAGCCAATTCCATTTGGTTCAAACACTGACTTGAGTAGTCTTCTGGAATCTCAGTTGAACAAGTTGACATAATATTACCAATATTGGTTAATTTATTAATGATTTTTCACATGTACAGCAATAGCTTATGCCATTGAGTAGTCCTTTGCTTTTTTATTGTCTCTCTGCTCTTAAACTGGTCTTTTTTTCTGCTAAGCTGAAGCAAAATTAAGTTTTCGTGCTGGAGTTTCCTGTCTGCAGGAAATGAGGTTGAAGCAGCTAATAAAGTTTGAGAGTCTATTGTTACCTAAACAACTGAATTCCTAGAAAAGACTTTGATGAAGTGCTGCTCCAGTTTCTGTAGCAGTACATATAAAATTGCCAGTCTCTATTTAATTGAGCACTAAACCACAGTGAAAATATGATAATGGAGAACTGAGTACATCATGGGAGTGGAAGGCACAGCAAGGAGCTTTTCTGCTCAAAACAAACATCATTAGAGACATCTTAAAAAGATGAAGTAATTTGTATCCCAGTTGCTGGAAATCAAACTATTGGCACTAAGACATGGTTGGGCTCGTTTATTTTACAAATAGGATGTGCAGTCCTAGGTTAGAGAATTAAAATCCCCCACAAAGCAAACACAGGAGATGTGATACCAGGAAAATAGCTTCAGACTCTTTGAAAAGCCTTTCAGCATTAAATGGCTCAAGATGAGGAATAGCATACTGCAGAAATCCTGTTACAGACAGTCCCTGTAAGGAGGGACTTCACAAGGGGGCCTTGACTCCACTATTCAAGGAAAGCAAACTTACAGCATTGCTCTGAAGCCTGGGTTTGTTTTTTTTTTCCTAGCTTAGCATCAAGATCTAAATGAGTGATGGGAGAAATTAGCCTGAAATGTTTACAAAGCAGTTTTCCTATTCAAAGAGGTTTGAAAAGCAGCTGTCTCATTAAGGTGTTTGATATTTAACAGTCAGTTTTATTTCCAAGTGCTTTCACTGTTAATTCTGTTAAATCTGCTGCTATTAAATGTGTGTTCATGAGAAAATGAAGTGTCTCAGAGTTGAATTTGTGACTGTATCAAACGTACAATGGCTTATTCAAGGCCATCAGGCTACACATGTTGTGCTTGTGCCCTAAAGTTTGATCAAATCCTTTCAATTTTCCTGAAATCCAGAGGAAACAGTTACGAGGGAGAGTCTGCAGAACTTCACCTTTGGTTTGGAGAGGAGCAGTGGTGGTGGTAGTAAAGGGCTTGTAGAAACCTCTCGAAGTGCTTGGTTTGTGTTTCAGGATGGGTTCAAGGCTTAATAATGTAGAATGTATTCATCTGCCAGGAATTTTGTTGTCCACAGGTTGATGGTTTACTTCTCAATGTGCTTCTAGTTCTTGTTTCATTTCTCATCTTCAAAATTAAGTCTGTCAAAATCAGTCTTCAGCTTAGTGGGGAAAAAGGCATTATTTTAGAGACTTGTGTTGCTGCTGTTGGCAGTGCTGCCCCTTGAGTTAAGCCTTAAAATACTTCAAAGAAACCTGACTCACTTCACCTACATCTCTGCTGTTAGAGCCACGCTGCTATCGCTTCCTTATCAGAGAATTCAGCTTTGATTTTTTGAGTAAGCTTACCTAGAAAGAGTCTTGTTTTCCCCCAGTGTTTAAGTGGCAGAGGGTGGCATTGTGGCCAGGAGACTGCCCTGTTACTGCTGGAATGTGATGGGTTTCTTGCAGGACTCCTCCTGTGAGGCTGTGGGAATGCCAATAAAATCAGGACTGTGCCTAGCAGTGGCTGCAAATGTTCTCTTGGGGCCTTCCCCTCCTCTAGCATTAATCGATTGCTCTTGGCACGGGCCTATCTAAAACAAGTAAATGGCAGAGTAATGGTTGTGTTTGTCTATGGAGCACAATTGCTTTTTGAGCAGTGTGATTGTGCTTTTAGCCATGGTAGCCAGGTACTGAGAGCGTGGGTGAGAGTCTTGTGCTCTCTTACACTTCCAGGGGCCTTCTGGTGGTCATCTCATGTCTTTGGCCAGCACAGTGTGGAAGGGAGGTGACCTCACCCCAGGGAAGTGGACACACACAGGTGCTTTGGCTGACGTGTCCAGGAGGGAACCTGTTCTCTTAAGTCCCTGTGTTCTGCCTGTGCCATGGGCTTGGGATAACTGTGCCAATGTTGACAGATTTTTTCAGTGCCTCAGCTTCTGGGTTCTGCAGCTGAAGATTCCCCTCGAGGCCTGATTTCAAGGGGATTACTGTGGTCAGCTGATGCTGACAGAGCTGGTTTTAAAAGGTTTTGTGACTGGGTACCTGGAAACCTTGAACTTCCAAAACCTCCAAGTTCTACTTCTTGTCTTAGATATCCCAGTTGTCCTCATCAGAGGGAGAAAATATTCCATTGTTGTAAATGGTGGTTTAGTGTTTGATGCAAAGAATTGATTATTAATGGAGTAATTTTGACAGGTGCCACGAGTCCCTTGTGAGGAGGCCATGGCCCAGTTGTCCTCATCAGAGGGAGAAAAGATTCCATTGTTCTAAATGATCGTTTAGTGTTTGATGCAAAGAATTGATAATTAATGGGGTAATTTTGACAGGTGTCACGAGTCCCTTGTGAGGAGGCCATGAAAGCAGCTTTGAAGCAAGCTAAATCAGTTTAGAAATCATTCTCTTTACATGTAAATCTTGTCTGTGATGAGGAGGCCTGTTGGGTCATTTAGTCCCTCACTCCATCTGCTGGTTCAGCATGTTCCTGAGCACCAGCCAACCCCAGAAACAGCATGTTTAAAGATAAATGTCAAATGGACTGACTTGGTATTCTGTTATTAAAGAATGTGATAGAAGACGACAGTGTTCATCACACCAGTTCTGACTGTGGGTAAGGAGGTATTTTACAAAGAGGCTCACCCAAGGTGGAACTGGCAGTGTGCTTCACAAGAGCATACACTCCATCTGAGCATCTCCTGTTGAACTGGAGATAATGTAGTGCTTGATGGAATTAAAACAGTGCTCAAAGAGTGCAAGAAAAGGGCAAGTGAGGACCTACGTGGCCAATACTGCACGTTTAAGAAAAGCCTTAAATGAGGTTATTGTAACCAGATCAACCCTTTGGAAGTCTTAACTCCAGCAAAGCTGATGACCAGCAGAAAGTCTGAGGAGCATGCTTGGGAGCAGG
>NW_008611908.1:5456-5973 GCF_000691845.1 Merops nubicus | reverse complement strand
GAGCAGTGCTGCAGGCAGCTTGCACCCCAAGGTGCACAGCAGCAGGACCTGACCCTGCAGCGATGGCTTCACAAGCTCACCCACAAAAAATGAAAGGATTTGGTGAACAGAGCAGCTATGAAATTCAGTTGTCATGTACCTGAAATAATTCAAGACTTCTAACTCCCTTTCTGTTATCCCATAGATATATTAAGATTGGAAAAGTCCTCTGAGATCATCAAGTCCAACCATCAACCCAACACTCCCATGGCCACTAAACCATGTCCCAAAGTGCCACATCTACATGTTTTTGAACATGGTGATTCCACCACCTCCCTGAGCAGCCTGGGCCAGTGCCTCACCACTCTGGCAGGGTAGAAATTCTGTCTAATATCCAGTCTAAACCACCTTTGGTGCAGCTTCAGACCATTACCTGTTGTCCTGTTGCTGGTTACTTGGGAGAAGAGACCAACACCCACCTCACTCCAGCCTCCTGTCAGAGAGCTGTAGAGAACAAGATCTCCCCTCAGCCTTCTTT
>NW_008611908.1:0-5300 GCF_000691845.1 Merops nubicus | reverse complement strand
TGGGCCCTCCCCAGTGCTGAGTTCAGGGGCACGATCACCTCCCTACTGCTGCTGACCATTGTTTTTGATCCAGTCCAGGATGCTGGTGGTCTTGGGCACACTCTGGCTCCTGTTCATCTGGCTGTCCAAGGGCAGCCCCAGGTCCTCTTCTGCCAGGCACCTTCCAGCCAATCTTTCCTGAGCCTTGTCTGGGGTGATTGTGACCCAAGTGCAGGACTCAGCCTTGTTACTGGTTATCCATAACCATACAATGGTTGGAGGTAAAGTTGCTAAATATTTTATTAATGGAAATGTCAATGAATTGCAAAAGGGCCTAGGGGCTTGCACTCTCATTGTATGTCTACATATACCATGACATGGTATCTTGACACCTTTCTCTGTGAAGATAATACAAGAAAATTGAGGCTGTATTCCGGCAAGTACTGCAGAAATTTGATTGCCCATCCTTAGTCAATGGTCTGAGCTATTTTTAATTGGCCAAACCCAAAAGTTTTCTCTATAGAAAGTCAAAAATTTTGACCTTCACATTCTCTTGGGAACAGCTGTGCTGAACATCTGCCTCTTTCAAAGGCAATAGGAGGCAGTCCAGTGAGGTAACCCCCCTGAAATGCCCCTGAAATCCTTTCAGGTATCCTCTGAAGGGATACCTGAAATGCCACTGTAAGAAGGGGTCCTTTGGAAGTATCTGCTTGTCTTGTTGACGTGGATACCTTTTGCTTTGGGCTGTGTTACTTTATGGCTGAGCTTAATTTTGAGGGTGTAGAAGTTTAGTATGACATTTGTAGTTAACAGCCAAGTTGGGAAATGAGGGAAACTGCATTTCTAGTGATGCTAATTCAGTCACTCAGCATATTTCTGTATGTTTTGTGGCAAATACCTTAAAAGGTGGTAATGTTTTCCTGTCCACTTACCAAGGGAGAATGGGAAGGGACTGTATAACCCAGGCAGTGGCTGAAGGACTTGGCATTCAAGGAGCTACCTGAAGCCAAGTGCTTTGCTTTGGTATGCACACAGATTTGGTTTCACAGGAGCTGAGACTTCTTTGTCCTGTGTATGAGCTTGGCCTGTTACCTTTGTTTTTCCTGGATTTGTTTTTAATTGTACAGATGACACAGGGATTTACAGGCATGAGAATGTCTAGTAAGCTTTGCCTTAACAATAATGGAAGTTATTATTACCACCACCACTGCTTTTTGGGGGTAAGGCAGTGGGGAGGGATAGCTGCTGCAGCTCTTTACAAGGAAAGCATAGCTTCGGGATTTTGCTTGTGCTTTTATATCTGCAATACATTATCAACACCAAATTCTCGACCTCCATGAATCTGTCCTTGTTGAGCTCCAGCCTTGCTTAATAAACTTGATCCTTACTCTTTTGGGAAACAAGGTAATGTTCACTGAAAGGGAATATTTATCCCCTGGTACTGCCAGGGCTGTGCTCCATAATAAGCATAATTTCCTGCTGTGTAGTTCTCCTGGTGGTAGACAGTTTAAAACTGATTGGGGTGTGGTGTTGGAGAGGGTGAAAGTGCTTTCAGTTAATTTCCCTTAAATCTGGGAGCTGGGTCCTGGGCAGGATTCACTGCCAGGGCTGCCTTGCTGCCTGCTGTTAGAAACCCCAAGCACAGAAACCTCCTTGGGTGCTTTGAACTCAGTGATCAAAAAGCCATGGCTTGGGAGGATCTCCAGGAAACCAGCAAAGGGCCTTGGAAAAGATGCCTTTGAAAATCTGTTCAGTTGGGCTGCTTTTTATCCAGGCTCATGTTGCTTGTCTCTCTTTGTTGCTCTGACAGACAGGAACTTTTTTCTATGTTTATTTAAATGACAGGTAGGTCCTGTATCATTTGATCTAGGATTTGGGGCTTTAAAGAAATAGTTTTTGCTAGTTTTTAATACTGTGGAAGTTGACAACACTCAGTGGCTGTCTCCTCAGTGTTGCATTTAGGCAGTCTTTTTAAAAATAGCATTAAAGTATTCCTGATTTCACAGGGGCCTGGCTTCCTGACACGTGTCTAAAGTATTTGACTGTAAAAAAATCTTAATCTTTACATTTTTATGTGCAAAATCTGTCAGGCAAATTGAAAGTTGTCAGGCATATTCAGTTGATCTTCACCTGATGCTGTCTTAGGGACCACAGCTACAAGCAGGTCACTACCTTGGTGTTATCAACAACAATACTGACATGAATCATGCCATTATTTTACATTATGGTTCCCAGCAGCACCACTCCAGCACACCAGAGGACCTGTAAAACATGCTCAAACCTACCCTGGAGCCTGGCAAAGCAATGTGTTGTGGTTTAGCTGGTACCAGTGATGTGTTATCCAGGCAGCCTGCTCTCCTCCCTTCCCTTCCCCCTCGCTGGTGGGGTGGAGCTGGACTGCAGTGGCTGTGAGCATCTGCAGGGGTGAATACAGCTACCCCCAGGACAGTCCCACACCAGGGGGGTGCCAAGAGCTGCTTGGCTTTCCCTGGCTTATTTTCCTAAGCAAGCATTTTGACATGCTGTGTTTTCTTTGATACCTGAAATTCCAGTGCGAGTATTGTTCAGTTTTTCAAACAAATGAACAACCAAAAGTGAAGAGTCTTGTTGCTGTAACCTCCAGTAGCTTGGACTTAGAAATGCTGCCTGATAAACAGTAACCTTGTGCTTTGTTCTTCCAGGGGCAGTAAGCCAGAGATGACTGACAAGATGTCGAGCTTCCTTCATATTGGAGATATTTGTTCTCTCTATGCAGAGGGCTCAACCAATGGATTTATTAGCACTTTGGGGTAAGAACAGCTGTTCTCTTCTACTAAAAACATCTGTAAGAAGGAGTAGCAGAACTCAGCTAGCTGTCCTGAGCCTGACTGCCAGGAAGTCCTGGGTAAAGCAAGGCAGCTTTAGGTACAGATATTTCCCTACCTTTAAAATGGCCTCATAAAATGGCCTCATGCTAACATGGCAAGCTAGATGTTGGGAGGATGGAGAGTGTATCGATGGCTGTGGTGTGGCTTCGATGTCCTTGGTGGGGAGGAAGGAGCTTGTCAAGGTGTGGGTAGAGGGAATGAACACAAGCAGATGATTTTCATGTTGTTGTCTGTCCCGTGTACATCCGTGTGTCCCGTCCTGTCCCCCCCTGCCCCTCCTGGTCAGGAATGAGTAGGCCCAAGTGCAATCTGCTGACTGGAACAAAGGATGTAGCACAGGCAGTGCAAGTCATTTAAAAAATAAATTAAAAAAAATATGTTTATATGCAAAAAGAAGCCCTAAGCCAATCCAGTTACCTGCCGCTCACTATGACTGGTTTTGTCGTACGGTGTTTGAGGTTTCTCACAGAAAGAGAACTGTTCTTCTCCAGTGAAAGGAGAACATGCTTTGACTCTGCAGCTTTGCCAGCAGGCAGCACCCTGGCTCTGCAGGGGCAGCCCTGCCTTGCCAGCTCCTGCCCCCGGCCTGCTTCCCCACAGAGCCCCTTTGCACTTCTGCTGCCAAGGCCTCGGCGGGTGCTCTGCAGGAGAGTGCCTCTTGAGCAGTAAGAAGCATGTGCTACTTCATTAAACCAAAAGTAGCCATTCACACAGGAAGAGTTAGCAGAGGAAAGCTGTGGAATTGAAACACAGCTCTGGTGGGTGACAGGGTTTGTTTTACTCTGCTCAACTGCTGCTGAGGAGGAACCTCTCGGAACATCAGGAGCTGGCAGAGGAGCCGTGTACTGATTTGGAAGACCTTGCAGGGGGCTGGATGAGGAGCTCGAAGAGCACATCTGCCACCTTCTTTCAAAGCAGTGAGAAATTAGAGGGAGGGAAATAGCATGCATGACACATGGCTGTGGTACTTCAATCCTGAACGAGTAGCAAAGAAGCGACCAGGAAGCTTGCTGATCTGGTGAGTGGGCACACACACAACATGCTCTTTCTCATTTCCAGTAGCCGTAAGGGCCTCAGGGTGGGTACAGAGACAGCAAATTTTTTGGTGCCTACTGTCCAGATGCATCTGATAAATGAAGCTCCCAAGCAGGGTACAAAGACAGCATCCTGGTAAGTCTCTCGGCAGGAAACCATGGGCTGGAATCTCATCTGAGTGACTCCAAACTAACTTGTAGGTTTAGTCCTCTAGCTATTAGGATTCTGGAAAATAAGGGGGCAGAGAAGGAAGCAGACACTGAAGATGCACCATGATCTATTATAGGAAAGAGAAGAAAATATGGGATGCTGCCAGAAGGGAAAGAAGGTATGATAAAAGCAAGGGATGTAGTAAGTAGGGTTGGTCGAATAGTATTTGGCGAATGTATTTGACACATTTCCCAGGTACTCGTCAAATATGAGACGTGCACTCTGCAGCACTCAGTCAGCTGTGGAACTGGCCAAATACTATCTGCTGAAAACTGGCAAAATGAACTAAGCAGTACTATACATCTGGCTATTTTTATTTTCTTCCTAGTACTGAAGCAAGTTTGGCAGTAAATAATTCCAGAACGAGTAGAAAGTTGTGATGTTCTGTTTAATCCCCTCCGGTGCATGATGAACATTCTGCAGTGGCTGTGGCTTTTGATGGCATTGCTGAGCAGAGATTTTTCACCATGGGTAGTCCTTTTAGACATTCCAGGCCCTAAGCACATGTATCTTCTAGGCTTGATGAGATGTTTTCATGGCAGGTCTAAAGATCCCTGAGTGTTACAGGGATCTTCTTTGATTTGATTAGTGCTGTTTTAAGGTAACTGCATTATATAATGGCCACACATCTTCTGAGCCTAATTTAAGCCAGAAATCCCGATTGCTATGTGAAACATGAAATGCATTATCATCTTAACAAGCCTTCATAATCAAATTAGTTTTGTCCCATATTTAATTTAGTCTTTGTCCTGGAGAAAATTAAAGAAGCCAAGGAAAGATTGGGTGTAATTGTGCTCTATACCATGTGGAGTTTTGACAGTCCTATGTCATAACAACGTGTAATGACTTGTTCGTGTGGCTAATGAAGGTTGAGAAACAGATAGCACTACACATTCTAATGTTGTTCTAAATCTTTGAAGAGTGTTCCTATTTAATATTTCTATGACATGACTGTTGCTTAATCAGGACTTTTGCTGTTTCCCAAACTCAGTGCTGTCATTATTACCAGTGTACAAGATGTCCTCTTTTGTGTTTTTCACCCTGTAAAAATTTTTTTTCTTGGCAGTTTGGGAAGTTCCTCTTTACTTTCAATTTAATCTCAGGAGGAGAGGGATATATTGCACTGAGATTATCTCTGCGTGGGTTGTTCAGAGTAACCCATTTGACTGGATATTTATTTGGCCCTTTGTTCACTAGAGGCAGATGTTT
>NW_008611907.1:6018-8945 GCF_000691845.1 Merops nubicus | reverse complement strand
GATTCTATGATTCTATGATCTTGGCTCACACTAGTGGGAAAATATTGAAGTTGTGAGGAAAAGCTCAGAAAGTTTGCAGAGAAGAGTCAGCTACAGATGGAGGTGGGATTGGTGAGATAGGTGTCAGCCCTTCAAGGATTTAAGGGGGAAAAAAAATCACAGAATCACTATGGTTGGAAAGGACCTTTAAGATCTTCAAGTCCAACCATTATCTAACTCTACTAGGCTACTTCTACACCATATCCCTGAGCACCTTATCTAAATGTACCAACATGGAAAGATTAAGAAATACTAAGGCATAAAAAGCAAAAACTCTCAGAAGACAGCAACTCAGCACCACCAAAGAGCTATGCCTGGAAGCCCTGGAGGATGATAAACCTTTCTGTTCCTAGCTGATGCCTGTAGGGCTAGTAAAGGTACCCTGAGGTGTTGAGGATTACAATGCTTAGTCTGAGAGCTAATTAAATCCTAACCATCTCTTGTTTGTCTTCATAAATATTTCATACCTTATGCATGCATTGCTTGCAGCATCCCTTTATGCACAGTGAAAGTTGTTCAAAATGGCCCCTTTGTCTTAAAACTCGCCCTGCTCTGGAAATGTGTCTCACTACTTACAATCATGAGAGTTTCTTTTAAGCAGGAGTGCAAAATCTCTCCCTCTCTAACAGAGGAACTGAGTTCACGTGTATGTCCTGAGTTCAGTGACATTTACGTGGTTGAAATTTTGCCCTTAAACTTTGCTGTCAGGATCCCCGGTTGGTAAATCAAGCAATTAAAGTTTAAGAGATTGCAGATTAGTACTTAAAGATATGACATTTAAATTCAAATTACCACAAAATGACTGCAATTTTGGTATGAAAAAAGCAAGCTATAAAATAGATGTATTAAACTCTGCAATTTTCTCTAAATTCTATGTTGAAACTGTATTTTCAATGATTTATGATGATACTTAATTTTAACATTCAGTATATTCCAAAAGGTTTTGTATAAGCAAAGGCTGCATCATTTCCCTAGGAGGCTGAATAGTTGTTAGAAGAAATAATTGTTTACATACTCCTCTATTCACATTCAGAGAAGTGTTCAAATTTTTGAAACCATTCATAATTCAGAAATGGTCCCCAAAACCTTTAATGCTCTTGAGGCTTAATTCCCAAGTTGTCCAATGTAAAATACAAACCATTATCCTAATTGTTAAGTCATTCAACTGGAGGAAAATATGAAGACAGAGGTGCTGGTATCAAGCAGCAATATAATTACCTGTAGAAACAGGAGCCAGACTCCACACTTGCTCCTTCTTGGCCAAGCAATTCTTACAGACAAGACTCTAGGAAAGTTCTCTCCCCTGGCTTGACGCTTCTGGTCATTAACTCTTGCACAGCTGTCTGTGTCACTCCTTGCTTGTACTCACCCTGTTTGCAAGCCAGAGAAGTTATCTAGAAAGTTGGTCACCTCAGGATACAGTGATCATGAAATCCATGTTATCCCTCTGTCTGGGTAAATGCTCTCCACTAGGCAGTTCTGACAAAGTTCCTGAGTTCTACTTCTCTCATTTTTTTTTAAAAAGGAAAGGTAAGCAATTTCTTCAAGTCACAGAAAACTATTTAATATAAATTTGTTTGATTTGTATCAGGGAGCTGAAAATTTGTCACTTTATTTCAGTGTATTGGGTGTCTGTTGCAAGATTTTGGTAGCAGCGGACTACAGGGGTGGCTTCTGTGAGAAGCTGCTAGAGGCTTCCCTGATGTCCAGTGGAACCAATGCCAGCCAGCTCCAAGATGCACCTGCCATTGGCCAAGGCTCAACCCATCAGTGACAGTGGTAGTGCCTTTGGGTTAACATATTTAAGAAGGGAAAAAAAAAAAAACAAAAAAAAAAAAAAACCCGGCACAAATGCAGCCAGAGAGAGAAGTGAGACTATGTGAAACAACTCTGCAGACACCAAGGCCAGTGAAGGAGGAGAAGGTGCTCCAGGCAACAAAGCAGATTTCCCTGCAGCCTGGTGAAGACCATGGGGAGGCAGGCTGTCCCCTTGCAGCCCATGGTGGTTAATGGTGGAGCAGATAGATACCCACCTGCAGCCAGTGGAGGAATCCACACCAGAGCAGGTAGATGCCTTAAAGAGGCTCTGACCCTGTGAAAAGCCCATGCTGGAGCAGACTCTAGACCCATGGAGAGAGGAGCACACACTGGAGGTTTGCTGGCAGGACTTCTGACCTTGTAGGGGCCCCACACTGGAGAAGTCTGTTCCTGAAGGACTACACCCTGTGGAAGTGATCCTTGCTGGAGCAGTTAATGAAAAACTGTAACCCATGGGAAGGACCCATGTTGAACAATTTCATAACTGTCTCCCATGGGAGGTAACCCATGCTGGAGCACAAAAAGAGTCTGAGGAGTCCTCCTCTTGAGGAAGAAAAAGCAGAGACAACATGTGATAAACTGACCACAACCCTCAATCCCCACCCCCATGTGCCACTAGGAGGAAGGAAGTAGGGAACTCAAGAGTGAAGTTAAGCCTGAGAAAAAGAAAGGGGGAGGGAAGTGTTTTTACAGGTGGTTTTTTTTTCTCATTATCCTACTGTGATTTGATTGGCAATTAATTAATTTCCCCCAAGTGAAGTCTATTTTGCCTATAATAGTAATTGCTGAGTTATCTCTCCCTGTCCTTATCTTGACGCATGGACCGTTTGTTGAGAGTGACAGAGCAGCTTTGGTAGACACCTGGCATCCATCACATTCAGGAAGAATCTCAGATAAACTTTCCTCTGGGGCATTTCTATCCAGCTGTTTGTGTCTCCTTCCTTCTCTCTTTCTCAAGTAACTGCTGGCTGGTTTAAATGCTACACTGAGGTGCCTTATCTGTCTGATTTACTACACAGGGAAGGCAGGCACCAGAAACTCCAGAGTGCTGCAGGGTTGAGTACCCACAT
>NW_008611907.1:0-5987 GCF_000691845.1 Merops nubicus | reverse complement strand
TAGGGAAATGTTGTTGTTGAAGAAATTCTCTTGTTGCACTGTGAAGAAACACAGAGCAATTTTCGATTGTAGTAGTCAAATTTATTTCCACTGTAGAAGCACACTTGTTTCAGTAATAAAAAAATAACATTTTCTTTGCAGAATAAAAGTAATCCTGTAGTGGTATAAATATACTTACTTGCACAAGAATCCATGTAAGTCACTCAACATATACTCAGATTTAGTATTCTCACAGTCCTAAATTTCAAATTAAGTCCACAAAAAACAGTTACTTGCAGAAGTATGAGAAATGTGAAGTCTGGCTCAGTGGGGATTTAAACATCTAGGCAATAATAGAGAGATGTCTTGTTTGTTACCATTTCAAATTAATTGCTTATGAAAAATACTGACAGCCTTCAGCACCAACCATTTCTACTCGTCTAATTCAAACACACTATATGGTGTCAGCCAGAGAGGCCTCTTCTGGCTGCCTCATAGACAGGACCTCAGTGCCAGCCAGGAAGAAGTAACAAGAGTGTTAGTGTTCAAGCTCAGTGCTCCTTCGTCTGTGCTCAGCCTCTGTGTCTCCAGTCATGGGACTCCCACTACCACCTAACGCCTTCCAAGGAACAAACCAGCAGCTTACTTCAAGGGGCATCACAGACTCATCTGAACCACATCTGATCAATCAGTAAGTCCCTATGTGCTATACCAAGACAGGTGCTATGTTCCATGTAACATTATTAATGACCTGGTGCAACCAGCAGTCCAGATCGTAGCAGGTCTGGTTGATGTTTAACCTTACCCAGTATGAGCACTTCATGCACAAGGAAGAATATTTTCTGCACTCCCATTCAGTTCAACCATAAATGCAACTGCAATGAATTTAATTTATACGTTAACATTTAGATAATTCTTGGACTCTTTTTCCAGTTGGGGGAGTGGGAAAAAAAAACCAAAAAGGGTAAATTATGTTTAATGAATCAATCGCATCATGACTCTGTGTTACAGCGTTCTGTCTAAGTTATTTACTGTGTGGGCTATCGTCAGCACCGTGCCCTCACAACATATGTTGATTTATTCTGATCCTTCTTTACTCTTAGCACAGTGAAAAAAGTACAAATTTCAGCCTTGATTCTTCTCATTGTGTCTATGAGAGGACAACGAACTAATACAACACAATACTGAAGACAAGAGAACGTAACACTTAGTTCTGATACACTGAAGAGCAATTTCACACATAAGCTTTTTTATGTAGGCACACTGACATATTGAGCACCATTCTTTTTTTTTTTTTTCTTCTTTTTCAGTTTAACATCAACTCTGAACAGAAAAATGTTAAGCCTCTAAGTTCCAGTATTAAGAAAAGAACTACCTCTATTTTACAAACATCAAAACACTAATGCTGACGCTCAGTGGAGCAGTTCACTGCAAGTGACCCTCTCTCTGAATTCGAAGGCGCTCCTTCTCCACTTGCAAGCGCTCCTTCTCAATCTGCAGCTTCTCCGACTCGAACTTGAGGAACTGCAGCCTCTCCTTCTCCAGCTGCAAACGTTCTTTTTCAAGTTTTAACTTTTCAGTTTCTAGATCCAGAGGCTGTATGACGGGTTTTTCTGTTTGGGTGAGGTCGTTTTCCAGGGCAGGTTTTTCAGCGTGCAGAGTCTCTAGCCTGAGTTTCTCCCACTCGATCTGCAGTCGCTCCTTCTCGATCTGCAGTCTCTCACGCTCCAGGTCCACGTGCCGCAGCCGCTCTTTTTCGATCTGCAGCCGCTCCTTCTCCACCTGCAACCTTTCAGCTTCAATGTCTAGTCGCTGCTTCTCCAGCTCCACCTTCTGCTTCTCCAGATTCATAAGCAAGTGAGAATCTTCGTAGGCTAGCCTAGCTTGGGCAGAGCTTAGATTTCCAAACTCCTCAATGTGAGGGAAGTCTGGTAGGTCGTTTTCCTTCTTTGAATCCGGCAAAACCGATGACAAAATTTCTTCTTCTTCCTCAATAGGAAACTACAGAGAGGAATGTGAAAGACAATAATGACATTTCAGCCTTTACGCCAGAATAAAGCTGCTACACACAACTTGACTGAAAAGTGCATAGTGGGTTTCTTGATCTTAAAAGCTACTCTAAACTGTTTAAATCGCATGCTGCAAAATAACCATGTTAGATCAGAAGACTCTTTTCTACCGTTACAGGGGTAGAGAAAAACATTTTATCTACAAGCTAGTATCTAGTAATGAAAAATGGAAAATCAACTCATCAGTGGACATGCAAGAATGTAGATACTATATAGAGCATTCAGAACTACTGATAGAAAGCTGGAGCTAAAACAGCATGTTGTTCTTACTTTTCATATTGCCAAGTGACAATTATCTAAGTCACCAGGAATTTGTTGTGACTCATTATTTATCAGAGCAGGTGGATCCATAGGCTACATGGCACGTCAGTTAACCTAGCCTTCACTAACTAGAAGATTCCATTTCTAAAAAAAACATTTAACACTGACATTTTGCACATGTTCCTAACGCTTCAAAATGTATTCAGTGAGTCAATAAACATGACTCGTTTAACCAGTTTTGTATTACCGCTTTTGCTGTAAAGCTGTTTATGATGCAGAAGACTAGACCATTGCTCTTGGCAGACTAACAATCTGTGCAGAACTACAGCCCTTAGGTGCTACAAATTCAGAGTAGGCAAGGGATAATAGTCTTGTACCAAGTATGCCGCAGAAGAAAGGCAAACTGAGGCAGTTAGGGGTTCAGAAAATCTTAAGGCAATGAAAGCCACTGCCAGTCCTTCAGCATTAAAGCAGACCATGTTCTTCAGCAGCTGTCAGACAGCAGTCTCACTGCCATTGAACAGCTTGCACTGATTCTTCCCCAGCAGACCTCTAACAAGTTTAGAGAGGAGTTTTTTCCCCTCTCACTCAAAAAAAACCCCAACCATCAAACCAAACCTGTTTAAGTACCTTTTGTTGAAACTCAAACTATGTATTTGTACAGGCACAACAAAACTATCCAGAAGCTCCACTTCATCTGACTGCCTACTCCAGGACAGTAATGGTACTACTAGGAGTAACAACCTGCCTACAGGATCCACAGCTGCCTGTCAAATTCATACTAAAATTCTGACAGAGAGGAATGGCTGACTGACTTAAGTACTATTTTCCTCTCCTGTGGGTTCTTTTTAAGAAATGCAAATGGTATTCTGTTCCTTTCTGTACCTGCAGGTAGCATACTTTCATTTGTTAAAGAGGTGCATTCTGTTAAAGAGGTGCAGCCAGCCAGCCCAAGTATTAAAATAATCAGTTTCCTTCAACAGCATATCTTCATTCTACTGACTGAACTAATTCTTCTCTATGGCACATACAAATGGAAAACATATGTGCAAATACACATTCAGAGTTGAAGGATATAAATTTAATAATCAACATCCACGACCTCACACACTATTGGAAGCTGTTAGATTCGAATACCATCTCTCTGAAACATATTTGTTTCTACAGTGTCTTTAATTCACACATTCAGGAAAAACAGAAACAGATGCTATGAAAAAAACACAGCCAAAAACCTTATGCTGAACTGAAACCAAGGCCATATTGCATAAAGCTAATGTACGTCAGTCACTCACTTCGAAATTCTGCGGGTCTTCCTCTTCCTCTTCTACTTTGATTTCTGTTAAAGACCCACCGGCTTCTCTGAAGTCGGTGATATTCTGCCACTCAAAACTAGATTCAATTGCAAAGCCCATTTTCTCATCCATGTCTTCATTGAGAGAGTCATCTAAGTTGGATGAAGGAAGGTGAAACCCAGCACCTACTACTTTGATGTTTGCATTCAGACGTTTTCTCTTCATGAGTGCTCTCCAGTCAAGGTATCGCCTTTTCACTTCTGTCCCTGTTCTTTGCTCTCCTTCACCTACAGCATTTACACACTCCGCTATTTCCTCCCAAGCTTTACGTTTCATCTCATTAATTGTTGTATTAAGTTGCTTTGAGAAGAGTACTTCTCTCCTTTTCCTGATTTCCTTAAGGAGCGTTTGAGTTTCCTGAACGCTAAAATTGCTTTTTCTTTTTCTTTTTAATTGTTTCATTTTTTCCAGCTTTAACCTAATAATTTCACCACGGTAGACTATGGAGATGATCTGACACTAATCAGTTATTAATACAAATAAAAATGTAAAGCCAACGAAAGCAGAGCTCAGTTCTTGTGAAGTGAATTTTCTCTTCACTTTGAAGTATTTTCCAATTTGTCAGGCTTCCTAAGAGAAAAAGAGCAAACAACATAAATCTCCAAGGTATATACTGTATGTTTCATTTAATGAACTTGACTCCTAAGTCATAATTTAAGAAATGCATATTTTGAACTTATTGCTCATTTGACAAAAGAAAACCCTTTTGTGTGCAAAGTAACTATAGATACCGCCTCTAATCTCAACTGAATAATAAATCCATTAAAATATCCATGTCACGAACTGTTGAGGTTGAGCTGATATTTCCATTACAAAAATGCAGCTATTTTCCTTCACCTCTTACAAGTTTTGCCAGTCGGGATTTGCTTAAGGCTGAAATTTGACGTATACATTTCAGTTTGCATGCTAAATTACTCCCCAAAGAAGCAAAAACTGTTATATCATTACTTCAAAAACAGGAAATGTTTAGGAGGCTGAAACTTCAGAGAGACATTTTAAATGAGACATCATTTAAAAAAAAAAAATAATATGAAAAGTTGATGTTTTAGAGGCTCTTCTGACTTCTTAATCTCAAAAAAAAGTACTGGAGCAATTCTGCTTAATCTCAGAAAACAATTACCAGCTCGAACATTAGAGAGGTTTTATCTAAGGCCAGATTTAGAAATAAGTCACTACATGCCCATGGCAATGCCCTCCTCTACCCCCTCACACTGCAAAACCTCTCTGTCAAATGTAATGGCTGGTTGAAAGTCCATCCACTCCTCTACCCTCAGCAATAGCTGCTTCTGTGCCTGATGCTAAACCCCCTAAGAAACCTGACAGATTGTGCACAACTCAGTACCAAAAGCTGGAAGTTTGACTAGGAAAAACAGAGGACTAAGAACACAGTTATGAATATATCATAAACCATACTACAAAACAAAACAAGACCAAAAGTAGAGAGTGAGAATAAAAATGTTTCCTGCTCACATGCTGCTTGGTGTATGGGTCCCATTCAGGATCTGAACGTTCTTCTGTACCATGTGTGCTATCACTTTAACTAACTCTAAAAGGCTTTGAACCAAGCAGGCCACTGATCCACTATACAGGACTGACAGTTTCAAGCTGTTGTGTTTCGTCACTATTAAAGACTTTTTGCCCACCTGAATCAAACGGCTTGCAAATTATATATTTGATTACTACCAACTAATTGACTTAATCCTGAAATAACTCACCCCAGCTATACAAGATTCTTAAATTGCTATGTATTTTTTCCTGCTGTTATTGTTCAAAATTTGGTTAAAACATACACATCACATTACACAAAGTCTTAATTTGGGGGTTAATGCACATAATACATGTTATTCATCTCCTATGTACTGTTGACTGTAAATAAGTGGGTCACGTGCAAAGTTTTCTACGTTAAGCAACGTTCTGTCACACCCAACATGTAAGGATGGTGGCATCAAATTTATTTTTTTTTTTTAGAAAACATTGACATTTAATGCTACCTTGGCTTGGAAAAACTTCTGCTTTTGTACAAAGAGAGGCTTTACTACAGAAGGAACTGTGTGCTGCTGAACGCATGTCACCAGAAGACAGTCCTCCCTGCAAGCAGCCTGCGGTTTGAGCACAGGAAAAGGGAAGCACTAAAGCGAACCATCAAAAAGCATAATTTAAGGAAGCAGAGAGGAGACACCGAGAATGGAAAGCAGCTGCGGGTTCAGCTTGTTGAATCCACAGATTCATCAGTCAAAAGTTGCCCTGTAGCAGCAATGGCCACGAACGGGAGGCCGCCTCCCTCCGAGCGAGGCGCGCGATTCGGAGGGACGAAGGCAGGCACGGG
>NW_008611906.1:0-925 GCF_000691845.1 Merops nubicus | reverse complement strand
ACCCCACCTTGTCCCCACCCCCTCAAATCCACCCAATCCACGTCACCCTGCAGACACCATCCCAACCTCACCACATCCCACGTGGCCCATCTCTTTCACTCCCATCCTAACCTTCCCATCTCATCCACCCTGTTTCCATCCCATCCATCCCATCCCAACCTTCTCATCCCACAGATCCCATCCTCATCCCATCCATCCCATCCCAACCTTCTCATCCCACAGATCCCATCCTCATCCCATCCATCCCATCCCAACCTTCTCATCCCACAGATCCCATCCTCATCCCATCCATCCCATCCCAACCTTCTCATCCCACAGATCCCATCCTCATCCCATCCATCCCATCCCAACCTTCTCATCCCACAGATCCCATCCTCATCCCATCCATCCCATCCCAACCTTCTCATCCCACAGATCCCATCCTCATCCCATCCATCCCATCCCAACCTTCTCATCCCACAGATCCCATCCTCATCCCATCCATCCCATCCCAACCTTCTCATCCCACAGATCCCATCCTCATCCCATCCATCCCATCCCAACCTTCTCATCCCACAGATCCCATCCTCATCCCATCCATCCCATCCCAACCTTCTCATCCCACAGATCCCATCCTCATCCCATCCATCCCATCCCAACCTTCTCATCCCACAGATCCCATCCTCATCCCATCCATCCCATCCCAACCTTCTCATCCCACAGATCCCATCCTCATCCCATCCATCCCATCCCAACCTTCTCATCCCACAGATCCCATCCTCATCCCATCCATCCCATCCCAACCTTCTCATCCCATAGATTCCATCCCACAGATCCCATCCTCATCCCCTCTCAGAAGTCCCATCCTCATTTCATCCTGACCATCCCGTCCCCATCCCCACCTCATCCCATAGGTCCCATCCAACACGACCCCATCCCACCCACC
>NW_008611905.1:4985-10646 GCF_000691845.1 Merops nubicus | reverse complement strand
TTACAATGAGAGTGACAGAGCACTGGAGGGGGCTGCCCGGAGTGGTGGTGGAGTTGCCATCTCTGGAGACTTTCAAGGCCTGCCTGGACATGTTCCTGGGCCATGTACTCTAGGTGATCCTTCTCTGGCAGGGGGGGTGGACTAGATGATCTTTTGAAGTCCTTTCCAACCCCTAACATCCTGTGAATCTGTGTACTGATATTTATACAATGAAAAGGATAAAATATTAACCCTACAACTCATACATGTGGCAAGACAAGCACCAGTAGGACACATTATGGCTCCTACAGATACAGTGAAACCTCTGTTAGCTAGTGCATTTTCCTTGTAGACCAGAACAAACTTCGTGTTGCATTAGAAAATATAGGCAGGTACTATTATGGTGGTTTGGCTGTTTTTATCTCTTGTAGTGTATTGCTCCCTATTTCAGATAATTTAGTCATTTACTTTATTTCTTACATCTGCAGAGAGCCCCACCACTGCTGATGTCTTGAGCCTTTCCTGCTTAAATACTATCGGATTTTTTTTAATGTGTTTCAGTTTTCTTTACTATAGCCTGAAGTTATTATATGCTAACATGAATGATTCTGTGGTGTTTAAGGAGAATAGCAGTTTCATTTGATCTTTATGCATTTTATTTTCTATTTATATTTTACTTTTATACCATCACCACTTGTATATGCAGGGAATTGATATTAACACCACTTCTGTTCTCGCTCATTGCCCCACGAAGTGGGTTTCTGTTGGCACAAATGATGGTGAATTCATGACTTGGGAGAAGGAGGATAGTAGAGACACAACATCTAAAACTCACTGCAAACACAGGCAGTGTTAATGCTTAACACAACCTTTGCATTAATTATTGTATTTCCTAAGAGCTGAATCCAACAAATCCATTCTGCTAAAGGATATACAACTACAGAAGTGGTTATGTTTTAAAGCCTAATTCCTTGCATTTATCCTTGGGCATACTATGCTTGTGTCCTGTATTAAGCTTGGGAAATCTGGAGTATTTGTGAGGCATACTCAACTTTCTGTGGAAGCAAACTTTCAAGGAAAGCACCTTCTAAATGAGCTTCAGGGAGCTGAATTGTTCCCTTGAAGATATTTGGAGAAATTTAGATACCTAAGAGATATTTAGAAGTGCAAAATTTATCCATTTTCACTCCCCTACCTAATGCATTATCTAAGTACCCATTTAGATTTCTTACCTTGAGAACTTTATAGTCCTTGCCATATTTTTGCCATGATGAAAATAATGATGGTTCTGTACCATAATTTCACAGTATTTTTTCTTGAGCAGATTTATTTTCTCTTGCATGTACTAGAATCCCTAACAAAGTGAATCATAGTGTTACAACTCATCTGTTTTCTTGCCCCTTTGCACTTTGTTTACATTTGAATGTCACGGTGCACTCATCCTGAAAAAATAAAAAAGCATTTCCGTTAGAAGTAACAATTTTCAGCACTACTCGAGAAATGCTATTTTCTATACTATTATAGACTTGTTATGAAAAATTATGCTTCCTTTCTTTTCAAGCTCACCCCATTCCGAGGATTCATACAACAGCTAGTACGGGAGCAGTTGAATGCAATGTACTTAACTGTATGCACTGACTTCTCCATTTCCTTATGCAACAGTTCTCCCACATGTCTAGAGAGGGCAAGGCAACCTTTATGTACTTCTATTCTCTTGACTCATCCTTTCCTTCTTGATTGGTTATCTGAAAATGCATTTAGTACATTATTCTCTCTAACTCTTTTCCCTGGGCCTCTAGATTTCACCCAAATCCAATGCTGGACAAGACGGGAAATAAAAGTGAAAGTCACCAAACTTTTTTTAGGGATCAAGATATCCTAGTAAGGATTCTAAATATAATCTCTAGCATCTTCTCAAGTACTGAAAATTGATAATGAAATAAGTAAGGGTCTGGCCATGTCCTGTAGCATGGAATAGAAGATATAGAAACAGGGAAAACAATTAAGAAAAACTAACTGTGACTGTAAGAGAAAACATAATTTGATATGTGAAAGAAAAACTTAGCAGACTAACAAGTAAATAGAGTGGTAACTGAATACGTACACTGTAAATGAGGGTCCATTAATTGTAAGGTCATAATAGTGACTGTAGTTAGTATAAAACTGATTAGATACATGGAAAAGCCGACCTACTTTAAATATCAGTAACAATTGGGCTGTGGAGGCATGAAGCAAAACCCTGCTGAGCTGCAGGTTACATGAATCTGTCCTCTGCTCTCAAGACCAGAAACCCACCAGAATGCAAACCAGCTCGTACAGATCAAGTTCAGTATCTCTACGCAGAAGCTTTTGTGCCTGTCCTACAGACATAATCTAAATGAGGTTGTGTTTGGTTTGGTTGTGTTTGTTTTTTCAAATGAGGGTGATGGTAGGTGGAGAGGCTGTCAAGGTTGTGGGAGGCAAGTCTAGAGACACAGTCATGCATGAAACAGAACAATCAGTGTGGCAAAGCAGAGGCTGCTCTGTTTTTTCCAAACAGCACATAAAGAAGATACAGCCCTATGATCTGACAAAAATCCATTTTGCTCAGAACAGACTGTGCATGTAAGCAGAATAAAATCTTCCACCAGTCTCTTTAAAATGTTTTCCCTTCTCCATGCTACCTTTTAATTGTTCTTTTGTGGCTAGGTATGAAGCATTCACTTCTGATAATTGGCACAAATTCTTAGTTTTCTCCCTCTTTATTCAATGAAGAAGTTTGCACTGGTTACTCAAATGCCCAGTCCTAACTATGTAGGAGTTGACACCTCTCAGAGACAAATGAAGCTGCTTACTCCTTGCAGCACTACTGTTCAGTCTTTCTACAGACTTAGGGCTTAGTGTAATAGTTAGATATACTGTTTACCTTCCATAGACAATTTGGGGGTTTGCCCACAATTATTTAATTAAATATTTTAATATTTCTATAGAAATTTGAAGATGATCTAGGAGACTATAAAGACGTTAAGCTAGTTAAAGCATTGTACCTACAATGTTATATAGCCAGGATGAAAAATACCTGATTTTGAGTCCTGAAAAGGTCTATGAGCATTGAAGCTTGATAGTGAATGCCCATTTGAACGATATGTCTTGAAGACAAATTTGACAAAGGAAGATAAAAAAATATACCTTCCCAAATATAATAAAGTGAAATAAATAAAGTAGCAAAAGCAGAGCTAAGCATTAAAAAAACAACCAACCAACAACAACAAAAAAACTTTGTAATTAGTAGCAATCATTTTAGTTATCCAACCTGGAATATCTCCATCAGCAGGAGTCTCTGTTGGTATTAAGGCATTAAGCCATTTTGTTTCTCTGTTTTTTCCAATTCATTAACCGTTACTCTTAAAACAACTTTTCAGCAGTCATCCATTTGTGTTATTATCTATTGGTTCCATCTCTTCAGCTTGTTGTTCTTCAGGGAATTAACCTGTAAAAATAACTAAGAGACCTATCAAGGCCATTGAATTAGCATATTTTTGGGGCATTTCTTCAAAGATTTAACTGCCACTGGTAAAACTACATCTCCATTTACATAAAATTACATTGGTTACCATAACCTGAACTGTTTATGTGATTTTTATTTTTATTGTTAGTTTTAAATATTGAGATATTTTTACATTATGACACATGTCCAAAAAGAGTTTGTGGTGAGTTCAGCTCCAGGTTATTTCCCTTGTGTCTCTGCTCACTCTATAGCAAACACAACTGTATGTTTTCATTTGGTATTTTATTGTTTACTAGAGATGTTGAGTAAATTTCTTTAAGTGAATGTTACACCGTTTTGTCACAAATTCTATCACTTTGAGCATATTTGCAAAAGAAGCAGTCCCCTCCTCACACTGGACTACTACACTTGCAACCCTAAGATTGCTTACAGCATGTTAAGGAGTTAATGAATATGGAGGATCCTGGGACTTGAGGGTACCTCTCCTCTTGCAGCCTGCTTTGGATGAGCTTTCCTTTCCAAAAAGCACGCACAGATGCAGCCAGGCACCAACAGATGTACAAAGGCAAGAGAACTGTGCTTTTACAGGCACTGCATGCACACAAACAGCACTTACATAAACAGGAACAATACAAATGGCCTGATCCTGTTCTTACTCACAGGCTAACCAGGCTCCATGCATGCAAGCAGATGTCACACTGACATCCATCTCCAGGGCAAATGCTGGCATCTTTTACACAGACATCACACACTTCTGAGTCCCCAGAAGAATACACAGCTGAACCCAGTATACACAGAAGCAGCTCACAGAAATGCTTTTTCCTAGTACATCCCTTTCCCAAATAAACAGAAAACAAAATTCTACACCAACCAGCCACTCAGCACACCTTTGGGACAGGTATCACACAGGCACACCAAGGGTATAGTGCCATATGAACTGCTGTACCCCATGCTTTAAGGGGCAACCCTCTCAGACCAACTAATACAACGGACTAAGACACTTGGTCTTACTTGGACCAATGAACCAAAGAAAAAAAAGAACACAAAGAAACAAAATTCACACAGTCAATATACCAAGAAGATGATTTTGCCCTAGCAATAACACTTGGCACATAAAAGGAGTGTTTAGCATCACTGACAAAGGACTGGGCTGCTCCGTAACATGCAGGCACCCTCATCTTCATTCCACACTGAATGTCACAACCATAAGGACAGAATCACATGAGTCAGGAAAATACATTTTAGAATTTATTTACTAAATGAAATGGGTATAGAAGGGGGTTAGCAATTCCTACTCTGATCCCTCTCATCACTTCCTCCTCCTCCCTCCTGAAGGCTTCCACCTCCCATTGATGCAGGGAAACAGGACCCTCACTTGTGATAGGCAATGTGCTCAGTCCTGTCTGGCAGCCTTCATTTCCTTATAGTGGTGCTAATTTGAGCTCAGCCTTCTACATTGTGTTGAATACTCATGGATGTGTTCCCCCATAAGGGGCTATTTTTTCCACTTTTTATTGCTTCCCAATTAAGATGATTTACAAAAGCTATAAATAGCCTCACTGGTCACATCAGGCCAGACAAACCTCTTGTCCACTTTCTCCGTATCTAAAGGTTGTTAGCTGTTGTTACTTGGATTGCTATCATCTTCCAGATTCCAACTCAAATGTGAAAGGATATAAACCTGCTAAGAGTTCATCTGTGCTTCTTTACTGCTTTTCCGTGCATATCTAAAACCTTAGAGCAGGACACACTACATCTGTAGTCCAGAGCTTTTAGATATGTCTCCCATCCAAAAGTTATCTGCTCATGGTTTGCTTCACCAAAACACCAGAATGATGAGTTGGAACTGCGCAAATGTAGACAAGACCTTACTTATCTAAGCAATACATTAGGGTATGCTTTGTACTGTAATGAATGACTAACCAAACTCATTGCCACCTCTAGTAAAAAGCCTAGGTTTATGAACAAAAGGAGAGCAGTAGATGCCATTTACCTCAATTTTAGTTATGTGGCTTTAGTCACCATCTCCCACAATGCTCTTGTATCCAAGCTAGGATGTTATGATCTAGATGGATACACATCTAGATGAATTGGCATGGATGGATTGGTTCAGAGTAGTTGTTAATGGGCAATACTTTATCCAGAGGAGACTAGTTAAGTGAAACACCACAAGGGTCTGTCCTGAGACTTGTCCT
>NW_008611905.1:0-4954 GCF_000691845.1 Merops nubicus | reverse complement strand
TAGAGTCATAGAATCATAGAATGTATTGGGTTGGAAGGGACCTTTAAAGCCCATATAGTCCAATCCCCTGACAATAAGCAGGGATATCCCTAACTATGTCAGGTTGTTCAGGACCCTATCAAGCCTGACCTTGAATGTCTCCTGGGATGAAACCTCCACCAGCTCTCTGGGTTACCTGTTCCAGTGATAAACCACCCACATATTAAAGAACTTTTTCTTAATGTCTAATATAAATCTATGCTTTTATAGCTTAAAACTATTACCCCTTGTCCTGTCACTACAAACCCTGGAGAACAGATCTTCCCCTGCCTTCATATAGGCCCCTTTCAGGTATTGTCACCATAATGTCCCCCTGGAGTATTCTTTTCTCCAGGCTGAATAACGCAAACTCACACAATCTGTCTTCATAGGAAAGGTGTTCCAGCCCTCTGATAATTTTTGTGGCTCTCCTCTGGGCACACTCCAACAGGCCCACGCCCTTCTTGTGCTGAGGACTCCAGAGCAGGACACAGTACTCCAGGTGAGGTCTCACTAGGGCAGAATCACCTCTCTCGATCTGCTGGAATATCTTCAGGTAATGCAGTACACTCTCACCAAGTTTGCATATCTTGGCAAATTGAGAGGATTGTTTGATATGATTGAGAGCAGGGCTGCTATCCAGAGGGACCTGTATGGCTATAGGAAAGGGATTACAGGAACCTCATGAAATTCAATGTCACATGTATATTTCTACCCCTGGAAGGGAGAACCCCTGCAGCCCCATAATCTGGGAAG
Organism: Merops nubicus; assembly: GCF_000691845.1. Classification (NCBI taxonomy): domain Eukaryota; kingdom Metazoa; phylum Chordata; class Aves; order Coraciiformes; family Meropidae; genus Merops; species Merops nubicus. The sequence goes on along the minus strand of NW_008611905.1, from coordinate 4,180 downwards.
TGACTAGCTGGCAACATCTTTGCAGAAAAAGGCCCTGGGGTTTCAGGTAAGCACCAAGTTGAGCATGGGCCAGCAGCCTCAAATATGCCCAGCAATGTCCTGGGCTGTTATTAATATAAGCACAACTGGTAAATCAAGAGAAAGGATTATCTCTCTTTAATCAGCACTGGTTTGACTACATCTAGATACTGCTTCCAGTTTTGGATCCCCAGTATAAGAAAGACATTGACGAATTGCAAGAAAGTCCAGGGAGGACCACCAAGCCTATTGGTGGCTGGAGTACTTACCTTGTCAGGATGGGCTGAGGTACTGATGTTTTTTCAGCATGGAAAAGACATAACTTAAGGAGAGACCTAGTGGCTGCTTTATCTGTACATTTGAGGAAGTCATTGAGAAGATAAATACAGTGGTGCATAGAGGTAGAGAAAACAAGCATAAACCAAACCAAGAGAGGTTCAGGTTGGATGTAAGTAGAAATTTTTACGGCATGAGGGAAATCCCAGAGAATCTCTATAGGCTCCACATTTAGAATCTTTCAAGACCCAAGTGGAAAAGGTCTTGGCCTGATTCCATACCTGACCTTGCTTAGAGCAGTATATTGGATTAGAGACTTCCAGAGCTCTCATCCTGACTTAATTATTTTGGTTTTATGGCTTTTTTTTTCAACTTGGAGATTTATTTTTTTTTTTTAAATAATTACAGGAAAAAGCTCTATACTGAAGGCCTTTTCCTTGCAATGATATTAATTCAAGAGTATAAATAGCACATCCTTTTTTTAAAAGTTTGTAAGATGTCATGTTCTTGCGAATAAAATACAAGTTTCCTCCCAGCTATATGCAAAGTAGGGAATTTTGTATTAATGTCAATTGTAGACGTACATAAAATAAAAATGCAGAATTAAAACCAACATTGCTTCAGTACAGCACATCCATCAGTAACTGTAGTAAGAATGTTTTCATAATGCATAAATCACACAAATAGACCTCATAATTAATTTAGCCTCTTCTCTCCATCTCAGTATGATACAGGCAGAACTGATGAAATGCAAACAGACATGCTCTGAAAAAAAAACACAAAAAAGTGAAGTTTCATGTGCAAGGAATGGATTTCAACACTTCTGTCAGCATACAGCTGAAGCTGAAACTGAGAGATATAAATTATACATCTGCTATGCTACCACAGACAACTGTGTCCTAGTTGCAGTGAAGGCCAGTGTTCGCTTGCAGGGGAGAGAAAATGGTACATTCTACATTACAAATAGTGAATAGAACTAGTTTATGGGCTCAGAAACAAGTTTCACTGGAGGTTGGTACTGTATGTCCTCATACCATCACCTGTAACAGTGCTGCCCTGTTCTGGACCAGCCTATCTCAAGACTGCTGAATCTTCACGAAGCCAGAGAAGAAACCATTGCCAGATTTCTGACTGCTTTCAGACTAGGAAAGCAGGATTCAGCATTAGAAAACTCATTTATTTAAATTTATGCCTGTTTCCTATTGCTTTTTTTTTATTATTTTCTTTCATACTTTCTTCCATATTTCATGCCTGTACAGAAGACACTCTTGTAAGATGCCATCCTGCAAAGACAATCGTCATCAAATAATTCTTAAGTTATTCTCTGTCATCTCCTCTGAAACAAACTCCCCATCTGCAAGTACAGTGCTTCCTAACTCCCCACCCAGTCACCCCCGAGCCTGGCTTAGTTGTTGCAGAGTTGACAATCTGCAGTCGCAAATAAATCAGTTCTTCTCAAAGTGAGAAGAAAGAAGGAAGGAAGCAAGCAAAATTTAAAAGAAATCAAATTTCTTTCATTAGTCACAAGGTTTGGTGGGGTTTGTTTTTTGGTTGTTGTTTTGGTTTGTTTGGTACTTTTTTTGTTTGTTTGTTTTTGAAATCATGCTTTGTCCCAAACTGTTCATAAATCTTACAGCTTTTTATTTTCCAAGGCAATCTAGCAAATGCTTATTCTCTGATATTATTCTATCACTGAATTAGTGTGGTAATAGATGTATTTCTTCTTTGCGGCTCCTGATATCTAGAACATCCCTTGAATGGCTATTCACTTCTCACGTTCTCAATCTCATTTGAAATCTCTATGGAAAACAGTACATTTTTAAACCTCTCTCAGATTTGTCCTATTTTTTAATGCTCTTCTTAATTCTATAATTACTTTATTTCATTTGCAAATCATTCCACATAAGCTGCTATGAAAGCTGAAAATCCAAGCAGTATTATGTCAGTAAAAATGAACAATAGCAAAGAAGGAAGAAGAATTTTCCATAATTTAAGGGCATAAGTATTGCTCTTTCAGAGCAGTTTTCTCCTCAGTTCATACTTACAGTCACATTTCAAAACTTTGTAGGTTTAGATATGTCTGAACAGAGGAGATATAATTAAAAAAAAAAAAATAAAAATTAAAAAGCTCTTCACAGAAACTGGGATTTATTATTCCATTCATGGATGAACCATATTTCTTTATTTTCAGAAGCATGCTTTTCATTCACTTTTAACAATCTTCTCTTCCATTTGCCCTTGTAATGTTTTTTACATAGTTCACACAAGCACACACGGTGTGTTTTGGAAAGCATCCATCAGCATATCCATTATTCATGAAAGTTGAAATGCCAGAAATTTCACACTTTATTTCTTCTTTCCTAGCCTGATGTAATAATCCATAAGCTCTTCTTCAAGAAGAAATGTCTTAATGTGTCCAAAGATAACTCACTTCTAGATATCTGATAAACATTGATACCATCTCTTTTATGAAAATCATTGTTTAAATATGAATCAGACAATAGTTTTCTGCATTATAGAAACCAGACACTTTCCTATTCATTATTCTGAAATTAGGCTACTATCTGGCATCATATCATTAACTGGACAAAGAAAATTGATTTGTTCAAATTTATCAAAATTTGTTCAAATCATATTTGTTCAAATATTATTGCTTTTACAATTTTACTGTTTCATTTTAAGAGACTATTTTAGTGAATCACACATGCAACAGATCTGTGCGTACCAGAACTGCTAAAATGCTAACCTACAATTTCAGTCCTGTTTTCATTTTTAAGTCTTACAGTGTAGACTCTTCCACAACCTCAAGGAGAGGATCTCTGCAAAGGCTTTTAAAATTGTCAAAGTGATATACACAGGAAGTCACCACAGGCTGGAAATACTCTGCACATAGAGAAAGACACCTGCAGCCACTACCTCGTATAGCCTCAATGTTTCCTGTAAAGAAAATGAAATTCTCATTAGGAACTGTCTTTCCTGCTAGATCAATAAAGTTTCTTTGCAAAGATTTGTATTCTGGGTTCACGTAAGACAGAGAAGATATCATTCTTAAGAAAACAGAAAAAAAAATACCCTGTAGTTAAATCACACGTGCTTATAATCTTCATTATTTCTGTCGTTAGCAGGAACCTTGTTCCCATGACTTCAAAACTTCTAACAACTACAGTACGACATGTGCTTCCAAAACACATAGCTGCAATATTTCTTCTAGACTGTGTGAAAAATGGGTGATCAAGCGTTCTGTTTGTCATCTATTTTGGAAAAAGAAAAACTGAAGTTTGCAGTGATGTTCTACACTTTCATAAATAACTATGTGCTTTTAATTTCTACAGTACTGTGATGTTCATTGCTCTAATGTCTACGCTGACAGTTTAATTTCTTTTCAAAGATCTAAGAAATTCCATTATCTTGTTGCCATGCTTCTGCACTTATAGCCACAAATTTAAATGAACACAGTCCAACTTCTCTAAGTAATAACTGAATACCATTGTATGAAATTTCAGAATTAAGAATTACTTATTTAAGCATTTCTTAAAATACAAGTTAGGAAAAGGAAAAAATACAAAACCCTGTGCCTGTAGACAGCACTAAATTTTTTGTGTGAAAGTAGCATTGACTTTAAGTCAACTACTCAACACTGAATAGGGCTGTCCTAAAAAGCCCTTAAGGGGGTGTTGCCTTCAAGTTTATATATTTAGTCAAATAATCTGAGAGGTCTGCCAGAGCGTTGTTGTAGAACTCCCAGTAGCTGTTAACACAGCAATCGTGACATCCTAAGTATTTCCTTCAAAATCAAAGAATTATGTCCAAAGATCAGTGGATGACTAACATAACCACCACCTTTTCTCCTGTGTGATGGTGTCCTGGTTGTTCTGTTCCAGGGCTG
>NW_008611904.1:0-3012 GCF_000691845.1 Merops nubicus | reverse complement strand
GCTTGCTCAGTCAGGGTTAACCCACCAAATGCCCACTTTGACTGGGGACGTGAACAGCAAGATCCCTTTGCTAAAACCAAGGCACTGATACAAGAGCACATGGAATGACATCCTATTCAGCCAGGACCAGTAGAGGTACATGTGTCTGTAGATTGAGACGTAGCACAATGGAGTTTGTGGCAATTACAGGAGAATAGGCCTCTGGGGTTTTGGGCTCGCTGCTTGACTGGGGCAGAAACACGTTATACCATGTTTGAAAAGGCCCTATTGGCCACCTCTTGGGCACTAATAGACACAGAAGCCTGGACATTAGGACATGAAGTGTTGTTACAGAGATACCTATAGTAACATGGGCCTTAGCCCCAATGTCTACTCACAAAGTTGGACATGGCCAAGAGGCAATCATAGTAAAAATGAAATGGTATATTCAGGAAAGAACTAAAGGAGGGCCAAAAGGAGTGCAACAATTACACAAACTGGTCAGTCAGGAACAGAGTCAGGAGGCAGACCGACTGAAAACTTCAACTATCAGGTGGGGCGATGGGGAAAACTGTATGAACTTTTGACTTCTGAACAAAAGAAGACTGCATGATTTACGGATGGCAGTGCCAGTATCTGAGGAAGTAAACCTTACTGGAAAGCTGCTGCCTTAAACCTGATAATGCTGCTTAAACCTGATAATGGAAGGCACTGAGGGCAGCAGTCCGTCTGCAGAATTGGTTGCAGCTTGGCAAGATAGAGGCAATTCCCCCCAATGCTATTTTCCATTTGTATACAGACTCATGGGCAGTGGCTCAGGGCTTGGTAAATTTGCTTAGTAAATGGCATGCTGATGACTGCCAGATTGAGACTAAAACTATATGGGGAAAGGACTACTGGCAAAAAATATGGGACTTGTTACAGGACCGAAAGGTTTGGGTATACCATGTGAATACCCACATGGCAGAGGATAAGGAGACCAAGCAGTGGAATGTGCAGGTTGACCAACTAGTGCAAGTGGGAAACGTAACTCTTTCCACAGTATGGGAAGAACAACAATCTTATGCCCAATGGGCCCATGAAAGGGCTGGACATACTGGGTGTGATGCCACCATTGTGTGGGCCAAACAAAGGGGAATACATGTTTCTGGAGATTTAGTCACCACTGTTATTCACAACTGTTCAGTATGCCTTGCCCTCAAGAGTAGGGTATGGACACAGCCCATTGGGCACATCAAACAGGGTTCAGGACCCACGGAGGTATGGCAAATCAATTATATCAGACCCTTGCCAGAGCACCACAGACAGAAATATGTTTGTGTGGCTGTAGACACGTATTCCAGTGTTATAGTCACCATCCCTAGCCAATATGCTAACAACCACACTACTATTCAGTGCCTCGACACTGTTGAATTGTATTATGGCACACCAGTTGAAAAACAATCAGATAATGGGTTACATTTTAAAAATCAGGTAGTAGCACAGTGGGCTGAGGAGTGGGGAATCAGTTGGCTCTGGCATCTCTCATATCACCCACGGGGTGCTGGCTTAGTTGGATGGTTGAATGGTATGTTGAAGCAGCAATTAAAACAGTTTAGAGGTGGGACATATAAAAGATGGGTTGACCACCTCATAACTGCCACACGCATTCTGAACAACTGAGTGATTATCAGTGACAAACCCCTCTATTACTTATGAAAGCTCCACAAAACCACACTGTGAGATATACAATAACATCAGTAACTTATACACAGGATCAGCAGTATAAGGTTAGCGTCAAACAAGGTCATTTAATTGTCATACAAATGACCACTCAGGTAGCACCAGGTTCAGCAGAACAATGGCTAACCACCGATGTACAAATCAGTACTCCTGTGCAGACTGATGTTTTTCGACACGTTACTCTGGTGCCATCTGTGCTGAATGGTGTTCATTATGTATTTCACATTGTCATAATATAATGCCTTTCGTGACAACAAACAATAATCCTGTAAAACAATAATCCTGTATCGCCATCTGCTAAACCTGGGAAAGAACTACTATAGAACAGAAACAAAAGTTCTATCTTGATAAGAGACAGTATAAAAGCAGACACTTTCAGTTTCAGATGGATTCGCCATCTTGACTCTGCACAGAGACAGTTCAAAGAGCTCCCTTCTCCAACCTGGGTAAGATGAGCTTTTGCCTTCCCCTGGGGTTTCAACAGAGCTAAACGGAGCTTGGAAAGGGGTTGAGACACGCTGAGCCAAGTCATCCCAGCTGTATCTCCCCCACCCCTGGCTACTATCTGCAGAGTCAGAGCCAGCAGTAAAGCTTTCCAAGTGGCAGCTCCCACAGATGTTTACATTCCTCGCATTCCATGCCTATTGGTGCTTCTCTGAGCTTCTGCTTAAAGCGACAGTGCGGCTTCTGCTGCCAGAGGCTCTACTGAGTCCTGCAAGCTGCCAGTTTGACTGTGGACTACATTATCCAGAAGGCTGCAGTTGCTCAGAAGGTCCTTGGACTTCCGGTCAGCCATTTTGGTTGCCTAAAACTACAGATCCCATCATCCTTGGACTTCCGGTCGATGCCATCTTAAAGACAGGCAATTTTGAACCTTTAAACTCTCAATTTCCAACCAGTGTAAACACTTAATAAACCACAAAACTCACATATTGAATATTGGTCTCGGTAATAATTCTTGAGCGTGGAAAAGGGCTATTTATGATCTACCCTGGAGGGACGAGCACCACGTGATTGTCTCGGCCTCATCTGTAATCCTCTCCAGTCCCTTCGGGCAGGGAGAAAGTTGCGGATATCCTGACCTGGTACCCACTGCTACCGGACTGCAACATTTTGGTGTCAGAAGTGGGATCTGAGGGTTTCTTGGAATTCCAGACCATGCTCTTAATTGGCTAATCAAAATCAACAAACGAGATCACAAGCAAAATGAGTACCATCAGGGAAAACACAGAACTGGATGCCATTTTTGGATATTCTCTTGATCTCAATGATATCCCAGGAAATCTGGATACTACTGACTCAGAGGATGCC
>NW_008611903.1:0-4701 GCF_000691845.1 Merops nubicus | reverse complement strand
ACATCATCTTATGAAGGTCTGATATAATTCGATATAGACACAGTCCTGTATAACATGTATGTTAAAAACTGCTGTCCACTGAGCAATGTAAAACAACCATAGAATATATTCAATAAAATACAAGTGCTTTTGTTTCTGAATAAGGAAATTCAAGAATTTAAGTCAAACACTTTGGTGGAAATGGCCCAGCACAGAGCTGAACTGAACCCTCAGACACTCTGCCAGGGGGCCTCTTAGACAGGGTAGATGGAAGCACCACAAAAGCCCAAAACCGTCAGGGTGAGCACTTTCATGGTTATTTTGTTTTCTACATACTATCAGAAACTATTCTCAAAAGGCTTTTTTTTAAGTTCCAGCTTGCTTGTGAGGAAAAAATCCTCAGTGAAGAGGACTACAAACAGGTCCTACAAGGTATCATGTCTTTGAAATCCCTTTTGGAAGGAGGAAAAAAGAGGTGTATCTTACTTACTAAGAGGAAGGCATGCTTATTCCAGGTACAACACAATTTCTATTATCTATGGAGACAGTTTTTCCTCTGACATCTGATATGATAATCTACAAGTGTTTTCCTACCACCACCCCAAAACTGAGAGTCAATATGTAAAATAAATAACAAAAACCTTTGCCTTCTTATAATTTTAATACAGTTTACAGTTTAGTCCACTCATTCATATCTTATAGTTGTAGTAACCTTCCTCACAGAACTGTCCCAGAAACATCATATGTCATCTAGAGTGACAAAGCATTCTTTAAATATATATATTATTAACAAGTAACATTGTTCACATTTTTCAAAGCATGGTCACTTCATATATCTTACTCAGTTGCGTTCGCACTTCTTTATCCAGTACATTTGTACTAGACATTGCATGAGAAGTAGAAGATGAATGGAAGCAGTAAAGCCAAATTCTATAAACTAGAAAAAGCACAATGCCCTGATGAATACACACAGAAATAGAAAGACATTATTTACTTTTGAAGTTAACAGTAACATTAGACTAACATAGCAGAACAGCCACGTGCCCTGAACATACCTTTAATATAAGCCAGCCACGGCATCCTTCTGGAACTCAGTGGATTCCTTTCCAGAAAAATTGATATTCATTGTGAGTTCAAATCCTTCTTACAGGGCTAATATTGCAACAGAATATACATGAAGTGAAGCCTTTATGAAGTTTTTTTAAAAAGCACTGTTTTGTCAGAAATAAATTATAACATGAATTGAAAATTCATTCTTAGGATGTGACAGTATCTCTAAGACATGAGAAAGACATTTAAATGACATTAAATTAAAAGACAGTACAATTAAATGACATTACAAATTAAAGACATTACATGGGTCAAACTGGAAACTTAGAATTCAATATTCTGCTATGCTGCTAGATAGTACTCATAAAAAAACCCACACACATAGACACATTAATCAAGAAACTTTGCATTATGACCAAGTCATTCACTGAGAATGTTTGCTTATATATGGTGTTTGAATTCCCAAAATATGGATTCATCTATCTTGGAAGGCAAGGTTGAGCCAAAGTATCACTTCTTGACTTTAAGCACATACTTGTTTAACTGGTTTTCTGAAATCCCAAATTCTTAAGTCTCAGTAAACTACCACAAGAAAATCAAATGTATTTGAGTAAGAAAATCTCCAACAACTCAAAAGCATTTGCTCCTTCCATTCACCTTTTTAGCCACTAGGAACATTGCCCTTATAATTACTAACGTTGCTATTCACCCGGTAGTTTTTTAAAAAGTGATTTCTATACCTATTATACAAAAGAATATGGTGGAATGGGATTACTGATGAAGAAAGGGCAGTTTAAAACAAAATAAGGCATTGAAATCTTCTGGAAGGTTACCCCAGATGTAATAGAGTGAATATGTCAGAATCCAATGCTCATAAGATAAAATAATGGAAATAAAAAGAACTATTTATTCTGTAGACAAAATAAGCACTCAGTCATCTACAGCCCACATTCTTCAGTGGGAACACTGCCAGACAGAGGAGTTGGGGGGTTGAGAGAACACAGCATTTCTATTCTTTTGAGGATGCATATACACAAAGGGTAGGAAAGATGAGGGGGAGAGGGTGTAGAGAGGAAGTCAGATGCAACTAGGTATAGGGGAATTATAAAAATGACTAAAAAAAACAATTATCTGCCAAGTCACTGTTTTTTATTACACAATTACCATATTTACAAATGTGCTGAAAATCTTCCCCACCTATTTAAAATAAAATCTTTAAGCCCGTCCAGTTTTTAGAGCCTACCCAAGATGGCAAAATCTTCATGTACATGTAAAATTAGAGGGATAACATCTTTCTTTGGTACAGTGGGGTCCAGTTGATCTTCAATAGTCTGGCTACTACCCAATTGTTCTCCATTTTCAAACCAGAAGATGACGCTAGGACAGCTGTGGGTCTCTACCTAGCTCCCCATGCTGTACAGAGGTTTCCAGCAGCTCCATCAATGTCTTAATAGCACTCTTCCATCACTGAGTGCTGCTAACTAGAAACTTTAGGTTTATGACTCTGAACTCACAACTTTTGCTAACACTGTGGGGCCTATTTCTAACAATTCCATAGCAGAACATGATAAAGTTATATTATCATCCTCTAAGAACACCTTCCTTCAATCCCCAGCTTTTACCTTTTCAGTAACATTCAGAAAACTAATTAAACTACTGAGAGAACATCATTAAACTATGACGCTTGAGTTGAAGAAGATACATCAAGATATTAAGAAATTGAAATTATTTTGAAATAAAGCCTCTGGTCTAATATCTTAATATCTCAATATCTTAAGCAAGAAGGCCTAGACAGCCTGTCACTAAGGTGCGATCAGGTCTGGCTAGGTATTTGATTTAAGTGCTAGCTTTCCCTTCCAGTTCTTCGACTTTTAGAGGCTCAACAGCACTCCAATATCTTTCAGCTTGTATGTGAAAAACAGCAACATAGTGATTGAATAGCATTATTACTACCGTGGGAAGCTATTTTAGGATGCTCTCTCAAAGAAGCACATTGTCATTCACCTGAAGATCAAGAGCAAATATTAGCATACTTTGGAGGCACCATTTCGTTGATGTTACAAGCTCTCCAAAACTTACAACACTATTCAGTTAGGACCTTGAGAAAGTTTGATGCAGAAGTGACCGTTAAAGCACATTTCCTCTCATTGCAGATAATAACCCAATACTTTCTGATATGAAGACAGAAATATAATCTTTTCTGAAATATTTAACCTCTATATCAAAATATTCACACATAGCTTCCAAAGTGGTTTTTAAAGCCTAATTTAACAGAAGACAGAAGAAATAGCAACCTCGTTCTGACTTAAACACAATTTTTTATTGTGATTCCATCTTCTCACAGTATTAAGTCACAGCACACAAGTGATGAAAGCACAAGGGTTTGAACTGAAGTTTTTAAAATGAAGATGAAACAATAGTTTAGCAAAAGAAATTAACAATGTTGGTTTACAAATGGAAAGAAATGACTGAAAATTCAGCTCATTGGAACATTATGCAACCTTACTTTTTAAAAGCCACATTATTTCCATTGAAGGTACTTAATGCACTAAGAACTACTGGTTTCTTGAGTACATGAAATGTTGTGTCCATACACAGAGCATTTTTATATATAGTGTTCCTACCCTCCAGCAGAAAAGCTGAAGTACTTTTTACTTTCTGTAAAGCCAAATGCCAGTGTAGTAAATATCTCTTCTGTCTGTGTAATTCATGCAGTTCTTACTTCCCAAAATACTGTCTTTTGAATAATCCTAGTAAAACCTTTTGGAATGGTCACCATGTCAGTCATACTGTGACCAACACTAGCTAATGGCATAGCTAGAATGAAAAATTTGTCCTATATCTTTCATACCTTGTGCACGCCATGAGAGCCTGGTTGGCTACCCGAGCAGTTAATAGCAGTGCTTATTCTAACCCCTTCAGCAGTTTTGACAGCACAGCTCTGCAAGGTGCAAAGGGAAGCTAGATTAAGATTGAGGCACAACTGTAGACAGTTCTACACTGAAACATCATCATCCAGCACAAGTATTACTCCAGTGAAAAGAACAGCAGGTTTCAGAGAAGTACCTGTACATTATATTCGACAAGAGCAAGTGTCGAGTCCTGTGCCTGGAGAGGAATAACCCCAGGCACCAGCACAGGTTAGGGGTTGACCTGCTAGAAGGCAGCTCCATGGAGAAGGACCTAGGAGGCCTGGTGGACAAGTTAGGCATGTGCCAGCCGTGTGCCCCTGTGGCCAAGAATGCAAATAGTATCCTGCGGTACCTTAAGAAGAGTGTGGCCAGTAGGTCGCGGGAGGTTTTCTCCCCCTCTACTCTATTGAGCCCACATCTAGGGTACAGTGTCCAGTTCTGGGCTCCCCAGTTCAAGGGAGACAAGCAACTGCTGAAGAGATTCCAATCGAGGGCTACAAAGATGATTAGGGGACTGTAATGTCTCTATTATGAGAAAAGGCAAAGACACCTGGGGCTGTTTAGCATGCAGAAGAGAAGACTGAGAGGGGACTTTATCAATGTTTATGATCTTGAAGGGCAGGTGTAAAGAGGATGGGGCCAGTCTCTTCTCAGTGATGCCCAGGAATGGGATGAGGGGGCAACAGACACAAACTAGAACAGGCAGGAATTTCCATTTGAACACGAGGAAAAACTGTACTGTGAGGGTGACAGAGCACTG
>NW_008611902.1:5384-10025 GCF_000691845.1 Merops nubicus | reverse complement strand
CTTTGCATCAGTTACCAAAAAGCTTCTCCTTGTCCTTATGGGTTGTCCAGAGCCCTGAGTGTGTTTGGGGCTGGAACAAGAGCTGCTCACCAGACGTGGTGCTGGGATGGTGTGGGGAGGAGCGTGCTTCACAAAGCATGAGGCTGTCCAGGGAGGGAATAGGGTTTCTTGTGAGGTCTGTGCTTGGTGCAGCCTCTGTTTGCAAGCAGAGCTGGGTGCTGTCCTTGGGAGACGTGAACATGAGCAGCACCACAGACAAAATGACCTCTCCCTGGGCCAGGGGCCAGGTTACTTATTCCTGGAAGCCTGAGGCAAACAGGCAGGAGTGTGACGCTGCTCTCAGAACCTGAACTCATAGTCCAGGGGGCTGGTTTGGACTCTGGTTCCTCTTGTCACGGGGGATCTTTGCCCAAGACTCTTCTGGTCCTTGACTTATGAATGGAGAAGCTACTGTGGTGCAGAGGTCTGGGGGAGGGAGCAGCTGAGCTCCATCTCAGAGCATGTGTTTTGTGTCATGGGCTTCTATCCCTGACCAGGCTCCTCTAGCAAGAGCTTCTCAGCAGCTCCAGGGCCCTCTGTCCTTTGGCTAGCTGACTTCATGATGATCTATAGATGCTCTCCCCTGGTGTCCCCTCTGGAGAACGGGGAGCAAAGGTCTGGTGCTTTCATGCAGGTTTTAGGACAACAGGTGGCAAATTGGGTCAGAATCCCTCCTGGCAGATGACAGGAGGGTATCTGTGTCACCCTTTGCTTGTCCCTGGGTAGGTGTTTGAGCCAGGTGGGATGGGGAGGAGAAAAAATGGGCCCCAGCTTGCCTCTAGACACCCCTCTTCTCCTGGCAGATCCGCAGAGCCTTCCGCAGCATCCGCAACACCCTGCCAGAGATCACCTACGTGTTCCTGCTCTTCATGTTCAGCCTGCTCATGTTCTCCCTCATGGCCCTGAAGCTGTTTGGTGAGAGGTACGAGTCTTCCTAGTTCAGGAAGAAGGGGGGTGATGCTGTGGGGCAGGAGGGAGCCTGGCAGCTGTGACCCATCACTGCTGAATGGCTTGTGTTAGAAATCCCTGGCTTCTATCAGCACTCGAGTGGCCAGCAGGACCTGGGTCAGTCCAATTCCTGGGGTCAGTTTTGGGCCCCTCACTCCCAGAAGGCCCTTGAGGGGCTGGAGCGTGGCCAGAGAAGGGCAACGGAGCTGCTGGGGAAGGGTCTAGAGCCCAAGTGGGGGGAGGAGCAGCTGAGGGAGCTGGGGGTGCTGAGCCTGGAGCAAAGGAGGCTCAGGGGAGACCTTCTGGCTCTGCACAGCTCCTGACAGGAGCCTGGAGCCGGGGGGGGTCGGGCTCTGCTCCCAAGGAACAAGGGACAGGACACAGCCTCAATTTGACCCAGGGGAGGTTTAGGTTGAATGCAAGGAACAATTTTCTTCCCTGTACAGGTTGTTAGGCCTGGCCTGGGCTGCCCAGGGCAGTGGTGGAGTCCCCACCCCTGGAGGGGTTCCCAAGCCGTGGAGATGTGGGGTGAGGGACACGGGGCAGTGGGGACCTGGCAGGGCTGGGGGAATGGTTGAGCTTGATGATCTTAAAGGTCTTTTCCAGCCCAAATGAGTCTCTGAATGCCAGCTGCTGACACGTGCAGTTCCTGTGGTGGCCCACGTGACCTGTGCTCCACTCCAGACTGTCCTCTTCCTCCTAGGAACCTCCGGACAGCAGAGGGCTTGCCCTATTTCAGAAACTACCTGGACATTGTGTTTGACCTCTACGTGCTGGTGACGACCGCCAACAGCCCGGATGTCATGTAGGTGTGCTGAGCTGGCAGGCTGGCTGTCCTGGGTGCTGCTCTCCTCCTCCCAGGGGTGGCACCTCTGCCTGGGCCCATGTGGTGTTTGGCATGAGGTGCTGCAGGGCAGCAGCAGCTCTGAGGGGAATCTGAGGTGAGGAAGACTTCTAGAAGAGAAGCTTTATAACTCCTGCTTTCTAAAAGACCCAGTAGCTGGTGAAGGTTTGAACTGGAGGGACAGCCAGACACAGGCTTGGACTGAACCCCCTGGTGCAGAGGAAGGGTGTGCTCTGGTAACCAGGTGTCTCTCTCTCTTGTGATATTTCTGGGGGTTTTATGCAGCCTTTTTTGAGCTTGCACAAACTCTTAAACGTGGGTGAAGGTTGGGATTCCCACCTGAATTTGTTCCAACCAGGTGCCCATTGTGGTTTGTGCTGTGAAGGTGCCATCAAGGAGGGGGTCTGGAGGAATGGCACACGGGGGTGTGCTGGACAGGGCAGCTTGATGATGGGGCATTCAGGCTGCTGGCCCTCCTGCAGTGAGTGGAGGGGGGAGGTCTGAGTGCAGTGGGGGTCTGTGAAGCCCCTAGCCAGCTCATGACTGAGACATCCCCTCCAGACTGGACACTTGAAGCTTCTGTCAGTGTGGCCAAGTCCATCTGTGCTTTCTCTTCTTCCTCTCCATCAGGGCCTGATAAACCAGCATGGAAACCTGCTGGGGGAAAACTGTTCTCTAACTGAATTATTGCAGTTTTTAGCTCGGGTATTTGGCTACCAAACCAGGCTGTAGGAATCTCTCTGGAAGACAGTTTTCTCGTGGGTTCTTTTCTGTCCCTGCCTGCCTAGCAAGGAGCAATCTCTCTCCCTCCCCTCTCCAGGATGCCAGCGTTTGACTTCAGCTCGTGGTACGCGCTCTTCTTCATCGCCTTCGTCATCATCAACACCTACATCTTCATGTCCCTCTTCCTGGCTGTTGTCTACAACAACTACAAGAAACACCTGAAGGTAACACCTGGGGGGATGAGTTGTGATCAGTGACTGCTGCTGTTGTGTGTAGCCCAGGGAGGGAATATCCAGCTCTCCCCTGGAAACCCTCTGTGCACTCTGTGTGCCCTTAAAGTGCAGGAAATGTAATGGGGGGGGGTCCAAGTAATTTGGAACTCTTGCTGTTTCTACCCAAACTGAGGAGGTGCAGTTTGGTACTCGTGGTGGAAGTGAGAACTGGAAATTCCTGGGTGCTCCCATGAGGGGACTGGCTCTTTTTCAGCAAGCAGACTTCTAGGTCTTCCTAAAAGGCTCCCAAGGGGTGTGAGGTTCTTTAGCCTGCTCATAATCCCGAGCAAAGAGGATCCCCACCTTACTTAGCAGGAGTCTCTTACGGATGGGAAGCCCGTGTGGACACATCCTCTTTGCTTTTGTGACCTGTGGGCAATGCAGATCGTGTCATCTTTGTCATCTCCTTCCTGTTAGACACTGTCCTTTGTCTTGTCTTCCTGTTTCCCAGTGCCTGTCCCAGCAGGAGGTGATCTGTGGATCCTCCCAGGGGGGTGTGCAGAGTGGCTGCCTGTCAAGCAGCATCGCTCCTCTCCCTCGCTGACGGTGCTCGGTGTCTAATGTCACTCTGTGTGTTCCTTTGAGTCTCTCCTTGCCTCTCTGTACCCTGAAAATAAGGTTTTGTTTAAAAAAACCCCAAAGGCCAGGGGGAGGAAGTGGGAGGGCAGCTGCCTGAACCCCCCCTGTGCTCTCTCCAGAACGAGATCCGCCAGCTCGCGCACATGAAGCGCCGCAAGATGACCGAGGCCTTCAACCTCCTGAAGGAAGAGGAAGGGGGAAGGTTTGTGGTGAGAGAAGCCCGGTGGAAGGAGCTCGTGAAGCTGGTGGCCCCTGACATCAGCAGGTCCCACCGGGAGCTGCTGCTGCGCATCTCAGATGAGGAGCAGAAGGGCTTTGTAGGTGAGCAGCAGGGCAGCGCCGGGCTCGAGGGGCTGGGGAGGGGCCCGAGGGTCAGGAGCCTGATGCTTCAGGGGTTTTGGCAAGGGGACTTCTCTGTAAGAGACCCAGAGGGACTCCAGGCCCCTCTTCCCACTTCCCTTCAGGTTGCTGAAGTCCTGGAAGGCTGTTCCAGCCTGTGCTGTAGCCTGTCCCATACACTGTGGGCAGCTCTTTGTGGCTGTTTGCCATCAGGCCAAACTTGGAGGGTGGGACCTCCTGCTCTCAGCAGAGGACAAGGAGAGCCTCCTTGTCAGGTCCCTCTGGGCAATGTGGCTTCCCACAGAGCCCTGCAGAGCCTCTCACTCTGCTCTGGCTGGAGGCAGGATTTCAGGAGAGATGGGGCAGTCTCCTCATGCCAGATTGTGCCCGTCCTAATTGGTGAAATTCTGTGCTGCTTGTTGGCCTGTGGCTCAAGCCAGTCCTCCAGGACTGCAGGACTGAGTTGAGGCTGTTCTGTGCTGGTTACCACTCTGGGCACATCCACTGCCTGCTGCCATGAGCAGAGAGAATCGTTCAGGCTGGAAACAACCCTTAAGATCACAGAGTCCAACAATTAACCCTCCACTTCCAGGTCCACCCCTAAACGATGTCACCAAGTAGCACATCTCCACAGCTTTTCAGTCCCTCCCCATCTTGACAGCTTTTCAGTCCCTCCTAGGCTGGGGGCTCCACCACTGCCCCGGGCAGCCTGTTAATGGGGGCACTGGGGGCAGCCTGTTAATGGGGGCACTGGGGGCAGCCTGTTAATTGAGACACTGGGGGCAGCCTGTTAATTGGGACAGAGATTGGGTCCAGCTTGCTGCAGCTCGTTTGCGCTCGCCAAGCAAGTCTCTGTTCATGCCACTGATGCCTGGTGCTCTCCCCCCTGCAGAGAAG
>NW_008611902.1:0-5284 GCF_000691845.1 Merops nubicus | reverse complement strand
GTGAGGCGCCGTGGTCACCCCCTGGGCCGGTGGGTGCCAGGGCTGTACGGCTGGGCGGGGAGCCGGCTGCTGCGGGGCATGGTGAGGCACAGGTGAGCCCCTGCTCCTGCTGGCCACACCTCAGCAGTCCCTGCTGCAAAGCTGGCTTGTGTGGCTTCATCAGCTCTCAACGAGGGTGTACCCTGAGCTCCTAGTGCTCTGTTTCACGTGAGAGTGTTCCCACCATTGCAGAGGTTGGAAGGAACTTCTAGAGGTGGTCTTCGTGTCACCCCTTGTTCAGGGCAGGGTCAGCTAGAGGAGGCCACTCAGGGCAAAATCCTGTTGTATTTTGAGTATCTCCAAGGATGGTGACTCCATAACCTCTCTGCAACCTCTTCCAGTGTTTGGCTACCCTTGAGTGTTGACTTTTTTCAAAAAAGCTTTTTCTGTTTAAATGGAAAATCCTGTATTTCACCTTGTGCCCCTTGCCTCTTGTGCTCTCGCTGGATACCGCTGAGAAGAGCCTGGCTCCATCTTCTCCACACCTTCCTGTCAGGTATTTGTACATCCTGAGGTCCCCTGAGGCTTTTCCCCTCCAGGCTGAGCCACCCCAGCTCTCAGCACGAGGTGTGTTGGCTCATCCCACCCTGTAACCCTTTTTGTGACCCTTTGCTCTAGTACCTTCATGTCCCTTGTACCAGGAAGCCCAGTTGTGGACGCAGCACTCCAGATGTGACCTCACCAGTCCAGAGTAGATGCAGGGAAAGGGGAAAACCAAAAAATCCCTTCCCTGGGCCTCTTCTCAAGGCTCTTCCCGGGGCAGCCCAGGATGCCATTGGGCTCCTTTGCCACCAGGGAGCATTGCTGGTCCGTGTTCCATGTGCCAACCAACAGCCCATCTCCCAGGTCCTCTGCGGTGCTGCTTTGCTGAGGGTTGAGCCCCAGCCCCTGCCGGTGCCCGAGGCTGCTCCTCCCTCGGAGCAGGGCTGTGCACTCCTTTTGAAGGGAGCAGGGGTTGTCCACGTTCCTCTGGCTGCAGCCAAAGGCCTGTCCCACTCTTGTGTAGCCTTGTTTGACTCATCCCCTCCCTCCTGCCTGAAGTGCTGCTTGACTTGTTGGAAGCTCCGTTGCAGTCGGTCTCTGTGAGGTTTTTTTTTTGACACTGAGTGTGTTGGCAGTGGTGGACTTGGAAGGCTTGTGCTCTGCTTTGTGCTGGACCTCAAGGGCAAAGCTGAACTCTGCAGTGACTTGCCCAAACTCTTAGGTATGGAGGGAGCTGATGGGTAAAGGTGGTTTCCTAAGGGGCAGTGCTTGAGAGGGGAGGCAGAGCTCCTGAATTAGCTGCGTAACTTGGACCTTCTTGGGAGTGGCAAGCTGCTGTCTCTTCCTTCTTGCAGGGGATTTGTCTGGACGTATGATGTGATTATTCTAATAAATGCCATCTTCATTGCCCTGGATGAGGAAACCCCCTACATCTCCTACGCAGAGTGGGTCTTCCTTGCCCTGTACATCGTGGAGATACTCCTCAAAGTGTACACCTATGAACCCAGGGCCTTCTTTGGCAAGAACCAGTTCTGGAACTGGTGAGTGGCGTGGGGTGGCGTCCAGTGGGAGATTTCTGTGTTCAGCTCCTCCAGAACTGAAAGTCTCTCAGAGACAGGCTGCCCAGGTCGTGTGCCAGGGTGTAACAATGGTTAGAGGATGACATGCTCTTTGCTGGCCTAGCCTGCTGCTAGCAGAGACCACTGCTCTCTGCCCTGATCTGCAGCCTGAGGAGACTGTGGCTGGGGAGTGGGAGGTGTTTGGTTGTAGGAAGCTTCCCATCCTCCTGGAGGTGGCACCGGGCTGCCTGGCACAGTGTGAGGAAGAAGGGCTGCCCCTTGTGCTGCCTGGCAGCTGCAGCACCCCATCCCCTGGCCCAGGGATCTAACAGCACTGCCTTCCCTCGTGCTAGGTTTGATACCCTCATCATCTTTGCTGCCTTGACTGCAACGATACTCAGTGCCACCCTCCAGTCCAGTAAGTGCAGCCTGAGCAGCCTGCATGCCCCGGGAGGCTCGGTGCCCTTCAGCTGTCTGCCCTCACCTGGGGCTTGGGAGGCTTTGTGGCAGCACAGCCCCACTTCCTACAGGGTTTCTAAGGACTAACCCACTCTTCCTTTCCTTTTTTTTTTTTTATAGCTACCTGTTATAGTGTTTAACAAGGATATAGTTGTAAAAAAAATATAAGAAGATGCTTTATCTCTGTGCTCCCCTCTTTATTTTTCATACAAATCTTCTTTTTTTTTCTTCTCCCAGCCACAAAGTACAACAGCCAACAGATCCTGGACATTGTCTTCATCCTAAGGGTCCTCAGGCTAATAAGGATTGTTGACAGCATTCAAAGGTGACAAAGAGAAGGGGACAGGGATATATTTGGGGGGACAGGCTGTGTCAGAGGCTGGCTGAGACAGTGCCCAGAGTTGCTCTGCATGGCTGGTTTGGATGGACCATGGCCACTCAACAAAGCATCTCAGGGCCTCGTTCCAGCCTCTCTGGAGGCTGTTGTAGAAGGCTGAGCGGGGAGTGTGTGCTGGGTGGGTGGTGATGATGAGCAGTGGGCTTTGGAAGAGCCTCCCCACAGCAGGTTGTGTCCTGAACCTTTTGCTGCAGGTTCCGGGTCATCATGAACACGCTGATAAACATCGTACCCACAATGCTGACCTTTGGTGGGCTGACTCTGGTGAGAAATCCTCATCTCTTACCTCAAAGCACTCCAGTTTCACAGCAAAAGTGTGACTTAAGAGCTATTCCTCTTCCCAAGAGCAACCCTGAGGTTGCCCTGGAGCTCGTTGCCCTCTGGAGAAGCAGGAGATGGTTTTCTCTTCCCAGGTGGTGTACTGCGTGTTCGCCATCATCGGCATGGAGCTCTTCCACGGGAAGATCCAGTTCTTCCCTGCCAACTCAAACGCTCCCCACGCCCTGGAATGTGGAAACCCAGCTCTCAAGGATTCCCTGTTTGCCCGTGGGAAGTACTGCAAGAACAACTTCAACAACTTCGCCTCGTCCTTCATCGTCCTGATGGAGCTCACGGTAGTCAACCAGTGGCACGATATCCTTTGTGGTGGGAGGTCCCTGCAGAGGGCCGTGCCCAGAGGGCCGTTGCTGGGAGGTGCTGTCTGGCTCCTCTGCAGCAGGATGTTCTCCCTCTCCAGCTCTCTTGCCCTTAACTCCCCTCGTACTCTTCGCCAACGGGTTCGCCAGCGTGACGGCCCCGCCCGCGAAGCTGTTCTTCATCGCCTTCCACATCGTCATGGTCATCATCATCGTCAAGTAAGGCTTTGCTTGGGTTGCTCCTCTCCATTTTGGAGGGGATAGGGGCTCTCCCTCCTGCCAGGGTGCTGGTGGTGGTCTCAGGGTCATGTGTGGTGTGACTCTCAGATGGGCAGGATGTGGAGCGTGGCCAGAGAAGGGCAACGGAGCTGCTGGGGAAGGGTCTGGAGCCCAAGTGTGGGGAGGAGCAGCTGAGGGAGCTGGGGGTGCTGAGCCTGGAGCAAAGGAGGCTCAGGGGAGACCTTCTGGCTCTGCACAGCTCCTGACAGGAGCCTGGAGCCAGGGAGGGGTCGGGCTCTGCTCCCAAGGAACAAGAGATGGGGACAAGAGGAAGAGGCCTCAAGTTGCCCCAGGGGAGGTTTGGGTTGGACCAGAACTTCTTCCCCTTGAGGGTTGCCCAGGGCTGTGCCGGTTTGCCCAGGGCAGTGGGGGAGTCCCCACCCCTGGAGGGGTTCCCAAGCCGTGGAGATGTGGTGCTGAGGGACACAGGGCAGTGGGGACCTGGCAGTGCTGGGGGAATAGTTAGAATCAGTCTTAAAGGTCTCTTCCAGCCAGAACAACTCGCTGGTTCCGTGCCCTGGATGTATCTGTTCATATCTCCACTGAGCACAGCTCTGACCAGGAGCTCCCCCATCTCTAGCAGAAGAGGGATGGTGGTGGGGGTGCCAGCAAAGAAATGCTGCTGTGTAATTCTGCTCCTCCTTCCTTTCAGTATCTTTGTGTCCTTCATTCTGGAAGCTTTCTTCGTGGAGTACTCCCTGGAGAAGAGTGAAGTGGAGACAGCCATTGAACAGAAGATCCAGGAGCTGGGGATGGGAGTTCAAGAGTAAGCTTCCCAAAAGGGTCGTGCTGGATGTGGCTGGCTTGGCACAGCTAACAGGGCTGGGGGACGGCAGGAAGAAGCCACCCCCTGTCTGAGGTGTGAGCTGAGGTTCTTCCTTGTCACAAAGCTGTGGCACCTAGGCTTGGTCTGGGTGTCAGCAGGAGCTGCTGGTGCTGGCCTCCCTGCCGTGCTGAGCTCTTCCCCCCGGGGGGCAGGAGGGGTGGGGGAAGCTGGCACCAGGAGTGGTGCTTGCCCTGCCTGAGGGAACTCTGCTGCCAGGCCCCTGGGGCAGGACCAGCCCCCCGGGGTAACTTCTGCCCTTTCTTGTGCAGGGATGAGCTGCGGGACGAGCAGCTGCTTGAGAACATGGAGAGCGCCGAGCACGACCTCGGGGGGGATGCTGGAGCAAAGCCCCAGGCCCAAGGGCTGCTGTTTAAAATTGCCTCCAAACGTAAGTGCTGCCCTGTGGTGTGCCCAGTGTCTTATTGGGGATGTGGCTCTGAGCTGTCCCTGCTGGTAGCCAGCCCTCTCTGGGGAAGCTCCCAGCACTTCTGCTGCCTTTGGGCTACAAAAGCAGCTAAATAACCCAGCTGGAGGTTTTGAAAGAACTGTGGGTGCTCTAACATATGCTGTTTCTTTTTTTCTTCTCTAGCAACTTTTCCCCTCTTCTACCTTGCACCTTCTTCCCTCTCCAGTCTCTGAGCACCCTGCTGGGGTAGCCGGGGTCCTGCTGTGCCAGGGAGCCTGTTCTGTTCTCTTCTCTCCTTCCTCTGGACACTTTTTCTCCAGGCTCAGGTCATGAGGTGATTTACAAGCTCATTTCCTCTCTTACCACTGTCTTATACTGTCAGTGTGGGCTTAGCAGTTCCTTAGGAGGAACAGGTGTGTTTAGGATGTTAAAATAACACTCCTTAGAAGCACATAGGGTAAAATATTTTTTTTTAAGCACATAGGGTAAGATATTGGGGTGTTTATCGTTCGATGTGAAGCAGGGGGAGCAGCGTTAGGGCAGGCAGTGACTGTGCTCGGCCCCCCGCAGGGTACAGGACGGTTGACGCTCTGCTCCAGCGCATGTTCGAGGCCGAGATCCCCCTGGAGGACGAGGGCCCCTCGCTGGAAGAGGCGCCGAGCTCGGCCCCCGCGCCCTCGGAGAGCGCGGCCTGACCGCAGC
>NW_008611901.1:0-9701 GCF_000691845.1 Merops nubicus | reverse complement strand
GGGGACCCGCCCTCTCAGCAAGGGAAACGAGTGCGTACCGAGCTTGCTTTACTCCACGCGGCGACAAAATGCGCCGAGTCCCTTAAAAGTCACAGACTCAAAGTAGGCAACAAGCCCCACGAGCGCTAACGGAGGCGTTCATGTGATAGACACATCATAAAACAGGGGCTGTTACGCTTCGGCAAAACCCAAGCACTTCAAACAACCCGCATCTAAAGACAGGAAATTTTAACCGGCGACATAATTGCTTGCATTTGAGACGCTGTTATTATATACTGTATCCATAAGTTAATTCATGTTGACTGCATAATCTTGGATTGGTCCTATCTTGCAAATACTGGTAAGAAAACTATTTCACATGAGATTTCTGTAGTTAATTTAGTTGTCAAGAAATACTCTAAGATGTGCATATTGTTTTCCTCTTTTCTTCGCCTCCAGCTGGTAATATAAAATAGTTCCCTGCTTTAAGTGTTCCACTTCAGTAAGATGCATCATACATTAACTACATTATCACTTAAATTGCAGAGATTAATTTTGGTCAAACTACATAATAGAAAAAAAAAAATGTTCTCAAGAGCTGAGAATGGATTTGCAAGTGGTTAGACTCTGTACAACACTTCAATGTACCTTGTACATGTATGTACACACACACACACACACACCCCTTACATAACTGAGGGGTCCTGGTGAAATTACAGAGACTACTCTGCCTCAGCAATGTTGAAAATCCTGTGTGCCTGCAGCACCAATCATCAGCTGGAATGCCTTGGAACTGATAACAATACTAGGTCACAGCCAAGAAATGGCTGACTTCTTGGCCTAAACTCATTCAATGGATTAAAGCATGTGCAAAATTTCTACAAAAGTCTAAAACTCAGTCAGAGTTGGAGAAGATAAAAGGTATATCTAGTTGTAGGGTACATCTGATAAACTTTAGATAGGGAAAATAACGACAAGAAGTCTCCAGTATAGAACAGATATAGCTTCATATTTGCCACATAAAATTTCAGGAGTCCACCTAATGTAAAACTGTAACAGCTCTTCCAATGCTACTGCTTACAGACTGGCTGCCAAATACAATCCTTCGTCTGGTCTTAAAAAGCAGACCAATTATTTTCCCTTCTCAGTTACCAGCAGCTTGTGTTCTCATTGTTCATAACCACTATGACTTTGTCTATTCTCCTTCCTACAACACCATGAAAGGAGGGGTTGGGTTTTTTTAAGCAAGGGAAACAGATACTATGTATGCTCACCTGGCCAACCTAAACCAGTATTTTTATACGTCAAAAAGTCTATATAATTTAATGTTTCCAAATTCCTCTTTTTCTACCTGGTCTGAAATAGTGTCTGACTTGAACTGTCTGACAATTTTATATTCAAAAGAGTATGTCAGTTATCTCTGTTGTGAAGTTCAGCAAATTCCAAAATTGTCATTAGTGAAATGATGTCTCTAGCTAACTAGGTGCTTTGGGTGCTATGGAGCACGTAACATTATGAACTCTTGTTGTAGTTTTATCATAGCCTTATTTTCAATGACTGAGAACTCCTTAAAATGGCCATTTTAGTGCACAGAACAGCTCATATGCAAGCAGGAGTTTTGCACAGCACCTTCCTTCAAGCAGATTTCATCACAGTAATTACAGACTAAGGCCTCAATCCCAGAAGTCCTCTGTCCCCAAATAACTTCACACATCCGAGTGCTCCCATTGTTGTCATCAGGCACATACTATTGACATGTGTCTATCTTTGCAGAAAAAGGCTTTATGTCCATTGCTCTAGAATATCACAACATAGACCGGTGACACACCTTTAAAGCATACTACTGTGCAAAACAGAGAGGAAGATTGTTGGCTTTTGCCATATCATGCACACCAGAGATGGTGCCATGACGTCAACCTGTTAAACTTACTACTAGTAATAAAATACCATAATTGTGAAGAAAACAAAGAACAGGGGTTTAGCTAAAGCTGGCTGTGATGAGAGGGAAATGATTATGTAAAACTGATTAACAGAAACTCGCTTAATATCAGGGATTTAAGAAGCAAACTAATGTAAATTACAAAAAAAAAAATTCTTTCTAAGGTCTCTTTGACACCACTGGATCTTGTTTATTTCAATTAAGTATTAAACAAACATTCTACAAGGTCTCCTTTGATAAACACCTGACACTAACACTGTTCAGACATAGAATGTTTCAGTTTTAATTAGTTCAAGGCTCGCAAGTGTTGGGGAGTTAGGATAGTAAATCAGATATGTTACAATTCTTAGGGATAAGGAACTGCTCATGCAGACGTTGTGTTCTGAGCGTGCGCCGAAAGCTTCTAATGGAAAGAGTTCCTCCACAGGACCAGCCAGAACGGCCCGCGGAACGCCCGCAGGAGCAACCGCCGGACGCTGGATGGCGCCAGAGCCCCAGACACGGCGAGCGGATCTGACGGCGCAGATACAACGATTCCGGGCAGAGGAGCTGAACCTTTTGGAAACTGTCATTAATATGTCTGTACAACCTGCATAAAAGTTTAGCATCCAACTTTTAGAGGCGCGCATGATAGGTAGAGAAATCCCCTACGCGCCTAGCGCTGTTTTTGCTTTATCAACTTTGTCCCAACAAAGCAAATAAACCCTTGCCATTTCTAATTAAAGAAAGGGCTTGGCGATTTATGACACTACAAATGAAGAAAAATACCTTAATCCTCCCTCCACACCTTATCTTCTCCCTTTTAGGTAGAGAGAAGAAACACATTCAACATTAAGTATCTGAAAATGTAAGAACAAGTCAGGGGTTAAACAAGTCAGACACACCCAGGGAAAGGAGTGTAAGTGACAGAACAAGGCCAGTGAAAAGAAAGGCAGTGTCACAGAGGAATGACAGCCTGCTTGCACAAGGCTGGAGGGAGGACCTTTACTCTGAAGCACTAGTCCACCATTCCATATGAAAAAGTAAGTTAGGTTTAAGGAAGATAGCCTTATTAGATATAAAACAAACATATTCTCAATTACCTGTTTATTTTGGTGACAGAATATGTAATTTCATTGCAGCAGGTAATGAAAATTAGACTATCTTTTAAGAAATTCCAAATGTCATATTTGGGATGCTGAATTATTTCATTAAAGTAATAAGAGATGCCAAAAACTTGTCTGATAGTGAACAAATGTGTGACTGATGCAAAAGATTTTGGTGACTCTTAACCGTAGTTTTCTTTCCTATTATTATTCAAAAGTAAAGCTGCTTCTTCCACAGAGCTACAAGATAATGTTCTCTTGAAAAATGCTACGTAATACAGCACTCCTCAGAACAAACTACCATCTCCAACCATTCTGAACAGAATTTCACTCTTATGCACCCTCAGTTGAAGGTTGGGCATTTACAACAGGGTGCCCAAATTACACACAACATGCCTCAGTATCTACTGTGTCCTATTTATCTTCCTTCCATTTCTTTCCAACTTTATTCTCCTGCCTTTTTTTTCCAATTTCCTCTTTCATTTACTCCTTTCTCAATCCATGCAGCCAAATTAAGCCCAGGTATAATCCTTCTATCATCTTGACTCCACTTCTTACTTAACTTGTATCAGTTCACTGATCTTGCAGCATCTTCAGTCTCACTTTGTTCATTCTGCATAGAATCACACAGCCTTCTCTTCTGGGTGACACAGAGCCAGTAGTGGGAACACTAAAGAAGATAAAAGAAGGACAAACACCCATCTACCAGTTCTGGTACCAAGACATGGTCCAGTATGAAATAACTCAAAGATGCAATCACAGGAAAAAAAAAAAAAAAAAAAGAATAAAAAGTGCAGTTATACGTAGCTTCAAATTAATACCCAGTAAAAAACCAACCAACAACAACAAAACCACCCAACCACATTGTTTTTAAAGTCAAATGACAGCGTTCCAAACTTCATTCATTCATCAGTACTATAGAGGAGCCTGTGCTTCATCACAGTGCTGTTAACAAAAGGCTCCCAGATGTGTGTCAGGCTACATACAGAAGACTCCAATAAGCTGTTCCCATTGCCACCTTGTCAAAATCCTCAATGAGGCAGAAAAGAACAAGAGAAAATTTAGACCAAATATAATGCAAAAGCAGAAGAAAACAAATTTGTAACGTATGCTGCTGAATAGTTCAAGGCAGATGAGATTTAAACAAATCAGGAGTCAAAAAAAACCAAGAGGAATATGCTTAGTAGTGACACACAGTAAGGTTTTTCTCTATTTGCATTTCATTATACAGAAAAAAATAGCTTCTTAATCACAGATTCTTTTCATAATCGTTTGTTTCCCACAAACTAGTTACTTAATTTTGCTCACAATAATTCTACCTGGCAGAGAACACATTATTCCCAGATCTAGCCCAATAAACTTGCTTCCTTCATTGGCCAACCACAGGTTCTTGAATTATGCTTCTACAGTATTGTGTAACTTCCACTGGTGCTTTTGCTCACTGCCCAGACACGGAAGATGATATTTAAAGTCAAACCCAAATAACAAGCAGAATACAGTAGTACAGGTCACATAGCCACAGGCATGTTCTGTAATCAATTCCATGACAGACTTCCCCCCACGGTAGCTGAACCTTCACTGCCAATCGCTGAAATACAAGTAAAAGCTCCCTGCTGCCAGAGAAACCCAAAACTGGAAAAAAAGGAGCTTTGATCCCTGAAGACTGCCTTTGATACCTCGGCCAAAAACACTGAAGGCAAGACTACTCTTCAGTTTTCACTTCTTTCTGGGGTTCTCCATCACACTTTTCTTGATCTGTAACCCAATGATGCTGGAAGAAAATCTTTGACATCAACAGACTACATATAGCTATCAGCTGTGAGAGGTGGTGTTTTTTTCATTTTGTTTTCTTTTTTATTTTTAATCAGTCAGCTTTACACTGACATTAAAACTGTCTACTTAAACTGTCTGCTTTTACGGTACTAATCATGCAAGGAGGACTTGGAAAGGAATGTAGGCTGTTTTCTACAAACAAGTTGCTTTCTCCAGTTCTCTAAGAGACTCTTAACTACGTTCTTGTTTTCTGTTCTTTTTCTCTACAGGGTAGGTTTTTACTAAGAAAGTCAGTCCTGCTGCATTTTCATCTTTGCATGCCTGTCCTTTCCACACACTCCAATCCACTAAAACTGTAATTATAACTCATCAGCAAGAAGATCTGGCATCCTTATCAGGCAGCAATCCTGGCTTATGTAGCAGCTTTTCTAAAGTTTACTCATACCTTTCCCAGGACTAGACAAATTCTACTACCAAGATCATTCTGGTTTTCCTCTTACCTAAATCCATATAAAGAAATATGTTTTATCTGCTAGATTGCCCTTATTCTGTTTTAGGGTTGTTTATTTTTAGCCACCATTTCCAACTTACTGTTCAAAGTACATGCTGGGGATAAAGTTACAGCACCAACATGTATTCTTTCCTAGATATGCCATATTTACTAAGCTTACCTTCCATCTTCAAGAATATTACATCTTCTCCCATACATACATAAGCTGTGTGAACATAGTGCCAACAGCAATTTAATATGTTGTTAATAAATAAATACTATATTACGCCAAGCATATTTGAATCCCATGAAATGAAGAGCTCAATACTCAGTAGCTGTCAGAATAAGACTTGCTACTCTATTTCCATGACATGCTAATCTTCCAAATGCTTTGTGAAGTTCTGATCCATCCCTTAAGTTACAGATAATACAAAAGGTTCAGAAAGGGGCAGTGAAAAGAATCCAAAGCAAGAGATAGCCGTGAGGTCCAACTGGGCAAACCAGAAGGTCTTAACCTGGTATAGAGACAACTGAGGAGAGAAAGAAGTGAGAAGCAATGGAAATAAGTTTTTTATCATCTGTTTTAGTAACAGAGCTCTTAAGATAGCTGTTGTTTGTAGTGGTCTTGATTCTCTAAAACAAGGGCTAGGACAAGAAATTTTTGTTCATGAGTATACATTGCATGTGAGAACCTCGGCTGGTCCGGGGGATCGGAATGTAAGCAGACAACTCTGTAGCCTTGAAGAGGCTGGGAACTACTGAGAACAGTGGTGTAAACAAGACAAGAAACTGCCAGAAGAAACTGCTAGACTGCCAGAAGGAACGCGAAGGAAGTTTCTTGAAGTTACAGCAGAGAGAAAAAGGTGTCTCATCATGAACTGTTGATCCTTGACTAAACTAATCATGTATAGACACATACGTTTAAGAAATGGTATAAAAAGACTTGTTTGAACAGTAAGCGTCTTCTTGCTCACAAGCTTCTGTGTCGTGTCTGTCTCAACAACGACACTTGGTGACCCCGCCGTGTTCATGAGCAACTGGACCTAGTGCAGCGGGCAGAGCCGCAGAGACGGAGCCCAGCACAGCAGAGAGCAGCGAGGAGAGCTGCCAGAGTCGGCTTTAAGGAAATAAGACACCTGTATGAGGTGAGCTGCTGGGAACGTGGGCACTTCATTAAGGAAGGGAGATCGAGGATTTTGAGCCTGGTCTGTGCAGTTGCCACGGATGTCCCCCGTGGCGGGATTTTAAGTGGTGACTTAGAGGTCGTACCGGTGGCAACGCCCGGCTGAACTACAAAAGCTCCTACAGACCTTCCTGCTGGACTGAGAGTGAGCAGCAAGAACAAAAACAATAGGAGCTAATATAACAACAGAAGCCTCTGTGCTTTCTAAATTTAAAGCCCTTTTAAAAGAACATGGGGCAACACAGAAGGACTATGATTTACAGCTGATGCTGAAATGGCTTAAAGCACGAACCCTTCTCTGGACTCTCACCAAGTGTTCCGAGTAGCTGTATGGGATCGAGCAGGGGTTAAGCTGTGGGACGCTGCCACGAAAGGCAAAGACACTGCAAAGACCATGCTGAGCATTTGGAGGACTGTTTATGAAGCCCTTATGGTGAAAAGGGGGGGGCCACAAAATCCAGCAGCCCCAAATCCTCCTTGTCCATCCCTACTGTCCCTCCCTGTCCATCAGAGGACAAGACACAGGCAGGGGTCACCGGTGCCGCTGCAGCGATGGCAACCGACGCTTTGGACGGCAGGGGCAAGGAATACACTTTCAGTCCAGGGCCCAGAGATCCCAAGAAAGAGCGAGAGTTATAGCCACTGAATGGCAGGTTAGACCCGTGCAATTGGTAGGAAAAGCTCCGACAAGAAGCATCATTGCCCTTTAGATGAAAACAGTCTAAAGAGACTCTTACTGTGAGACTGTAGCCAAGACCCTGGTCTAAATACCACTAACGTTTTTAAGCCCAAAACATGGAACAATTTGTGAGTTGTTTTACAGGACTGCTCCACCCAAGGCGATAAGACGATCATTGCCTTTTTAAGTCCCTGGCAAACTGTCTTTGAAGTGCTAAAAAACCATATTTCTTTAAGAACTGCTGAGCTTAAGGGAGATTCCTCAGACACTAATGACTTAGAATCCTCCCTAACTCTGTCTGCTGCTTCTCCAATAAAGTCTCAGCAAACTCTTCAGGAGGATCTGGTTGATCCCATGAGGGGTATAGAATATCGGCAAAGTCTTAAGGAAGAACGGGTTGGTGCTGGGGGGGCGAGGCTGGGAAAGGACCCCTGGGAACCTGACCCATTTGACCCAGAAAAAGAGCCCAATCTGCATCCTCATCCGGATCCCCCTGACTGATGGGCTGCTGTTCACGAACAAGCGGCAGTCGACAGGGATGCTGAAATGTTGCAAGCATCCCCTGTGATAATCAAACTGAGCTAGGACCCACAGTGGGAGGCATTGCCATATTCTCTTCTGAAAAGAGCTTCATCACCAGCATGATTTTAACTGGCATGCAGTACACTGTCTGGCCATCAGAATGGAAAGAACTGTGTGCACAAGCTGTGAGGTTTTAGAGGACATCAGTTCTCTGCAGCCAAGACTGCCTTCTCCAATGATGATCACCCAAAACTGGAACATTATAGTGATGGACTTGAAGGACTGGGGTTTTTTTACAATACCCTTGAATCCAAAGGACACACCACGATTTGCTTTTTCAGTACCATCAATCAATCTGATCACTCAGAATCAGCCCACTGAAGTATTCAAAAGCTAAGGGACGGAGTGCAAAAACTACAAATGGGCAATTCTTGGGGCTGGTTTGGTAGAAAGAACTGACTATGGCATTTGGGAGGAACTGAAAAAGTCAGTATCTGGTTTTAAGCATTTAAGAGAATAAGAAACTAATTGGTTACAAAAACTATACGTGTACACTCATAATTTCCATCCTTCACAAAGTCTAATGCCACACGGATCCAATTACAATGTGAAGGCCAAGACTAACACTGTAACACCCTTACAGGCTGTTCAAATATAAGAATATCAAATGAATTTTCATTTTGGATAATAATTATGTTTAAAAAAAATAATCCTTGAGAGTTCAGGAAAATCACTATCATGATAAATAGGTAAGATGCAAAATACAAACACCTGCAATTCACTCATTCAATAAAAACATCCAAAAGCTATGATAAAACATTTTTTCCCCTTAATGTGAGACTCTTCTAGTAACTTTTTTTTTTCTGCCAGGCATTTTGAAATCCTTGAAGGAAGAACATTGTTAATTAGCCCAGTTATTCATGTAAACATAATGTATAGCAACTTGTGTTCCAGATAGATGGACAAAATTAAATTAATGCATTACTAATAAAAAACAGTAAAAGAAAACATGGTTCTGCATTGTCAGATATCCTGTGTTCAGCTACAGCAGTAGTATGAACCACAGGCAAACTATCTGCAGCTCTAACTACAATTAACACAAAAAAACCTAAATGATAAACGCTTACTGACAGTTTATTCAAAATGAACTGGCTGTTCCTTATGCTTGCCTTTGGAATCAGAGCAAGACAAGTTAGCTCATGCTTCAATTTGTATGGCACTAATCGAGAGTGAACATACAGTCCTTACTTAAGAAGAACAATGAGCCCTCTAATGCAAATATTGCTAACTCAGACAACAGGTTGTACCTAATTTAGGATAGAGATATATCAAAACTGTCATAATGACTGTTCAGTCAAGTCAGTTTTATACAACATGCATGGAAAACACAAACAATGTCAATGGCACAAAATTGTTTTGAAGACCCTTCTCCGTATCAGCTGTGGACAACAGGAAGTGTCTGTTAATTCAACTTCAACACATAAAGAACTTAAGAGGAACATAAGTTCTTTATGCAGGAAATAATTTATTACTTTCTTCGTATTCTTTCTTTTCTTTATAAGCTGTGATAGCCAAGTAGAAACAAGCATACACATGAAAGGACATGCATGTGTTATTGGCAAAGATAACTGTTCTTGCTTGAACAATTAACCTCTGAGGTGGTATAAATTTCTTGATTATATAGAACTACCTGCACTTGCTGAAAATTACATTCTGTTCCTCAAATAATGCCCTATTACTTCACTGTATCATATTTTTAATGCCAGGGCTTAGGGTGCTGAAAGTGGTTTGGTTTAGTCTCTCACTTCAGGCAGAGGATGCCAGCTTTTGGGTAAGGACAGTTCAGGAGAGCTATAGTTCCTTGCACCATGACCTGTTAGCGTATTCTGTGTTTCAGTGGCACTGCTATCACTGCAAGGAGATAGTAGCGGCGGTAGCAACAGCTTCTGAATTACCAGTTCACAGGCTGTCATAGTAAGGTTAACTATTGCCAATTTTATGCTAACACCATATGCTAGACTGTGAACTGTCTCCACACTGAAGTGACAGAT
>NW_008611900.1:0-3985 GCF_000691845.1 Merops nubicus | reverse complement strand
GATCAACACTCCTGCCCAATTTGGTGTCATTTACAAACTTAATGAGGGTATGCTTGATACCCTCATCCAAATCACTGATAAAGATATTAAACAGAACTGGCCCAAATAATGAGCCCTGGAGAACACCACTTGTGACCAGTCACCAACTGGATTTAACTCCATCCCTCTCTCTGGGTCCAACCACCTAGCCAGTTTTTTGTTCAGTGAAGAGTACACTTGTCCAAGCCACAAAGAGCCAGTTTCTCCAGAAGAAGGCTATGGGAAATGGTGTCAAAGGCTTTAGTAAACTCCAGGTAAACAACATCCACAGCCTTTCCCTCATCTGCTAAGCAGGTCACCTTGTCATAGAAGATGATCAGGTTAGTCAAGCAGGACCTGCCTTTCATAAACCCATGCTGACTGGGCCTGAATCTTTTGGTTGTCCTGGATATGTCTCATGATGACACTCAAGATGATCTCCATAACCTTCCCTGGCACCAAGGTCAGGTTGACAGGCTTGTAGTTTCCCAGATCCTCCTTCTGATGGTTCTTGTAGATGGGCATCACATTTGCTAACCTCCAGTCAACTGGGACCTCCTCAGTTAATCAGGTCTGCTGATGGAAAGTGGCTTGGTGAGGGAGCACTCCTGCCAGCTACCTCAGTACCCTTGGGTGGATCCCATCCAGCCCCACAGACCCCCATAGGCGGTGCAGCAGGTCGTTAACCATTTCCCCTTGGATTATGGAGACTTCTTTCTGCTCCTCATCTCTTTCTTCCAGCTCAGGGGGCTGGGTACCCAAAGGACAACTGCTCTTACTACTAAAGACTGAGGCAAAGAAGGCATTCAGTACCTCAGCTTTTTCCACATCCTTTGCCAATATGTTTCCTCTTGTATCCAATAAAGGATGAAGATTCTCCCTAGTCTTCCTTTTGTTGTTAATGTATTTATAGAAACAGTTTTTAATTGTCTTTTATGACAGTAGCCAGATTAAGTTCTAGTTGGGCTTTGGCCCTTCTAATTTTCTTCCTGCATAGCCTCATGGCATCCTTGTAGTACTCATGAGTGGCCTGCCCCTTCTTCCAAAGGTCATAAATGCTTACCTTTTTTTTTGTCCCCCCGAGTTCCAGGCAAAGCCTTCTGTTCAGTCAGGCCTGTCTTCCCTACCAGCTAGTCTTTTAGCATGTGGAGATGTCCTGCTCCTCCGCCTTAGAGATTTCCTTCTTGAAGAATGTCCAGCCTTCCTGGACTCCTCGCCCTTCAGGACTGCCTCCCAAGGGACTCTGTCAACCAGGCCCATGAACAGGCCAGTATGCCCTCCAGAAGTCCAAGATAGTAGTTCTACTGACCCCCCTCGTTACTTCCCCAAGAATTGAAAATTCTATCATTTCACGATCACTATGCCCAAGATGGCCTCCAATCATCACATCACCCACAAGTCACAAGCAGCAGGTCGAGTGGGCACTCTTCTCTGTTGGCTCACTCACCATCTGTGTCAGGACATTATCTTCCACACAGTCCAGGAACCTCTTTGACTGTTCCCTCTCTGTTGTATGGCGTTTCCAGCAGATGTCTGGGAAGTTGAAGTCCCCCACAAGAACAAGGGATAGTGATTGTGAGACTTCTCCCAGCTGCTTATAGAATGTTTTGCCTTGTTGGCCTTTCCCCTCATTCTTACCCATAAACACTCAACCTTATAGTCACCATCATTAATCTCTAGACAATAAAAACACTCCCTAACATACAGGGCTACTCCACTGCCTCTCTTCTTCCTTGACTATCATAGAACCATAGAATTGTCAGGGTTGGAAGGGACCTGAAAGATCATCTAGTTCCAACCCCCCTGCCCTTCTGAAAAGTTTGTATCCATCCACTGCAGCACTCCAGCTGTGTGAGTCATCCCACCATGTTTCTGTAATGACAACTGTCATAGTTTTCCAACTGCACAATGGCTTTCAGCTTCTCCTGTTTGTTGTCCATGCTGCATGCACTGGTGTAAATGCACTTCAGTTGGTCTATTGATTCCATCACTTTTTGGGGGGAAGCAGCCCCAAATTCTATGTGACAATTCTCAGGAGTTTCCATGGTTTCTAACACATCAATAACCCTTATATCTTTGCTGCCACATGGTTCTCCATCTTCTGCCTACACCAAGATGGCATATTGAAAGACCTCATTAGCACATTGCCCCTCAAACACTGGCATGCTGCCCCCAGGCTTATCTCCATCAAGCTTGATTTTATCCCTTTCCCTGTTGAAATCTAGTTTAAAGCTCTTTCAGTGAGCCCTGCTAACTCCTGTGCAAAAATCCATTTCCCCCTTTGTGACAGCTGTACCCTGTCTGTTGCCAGCAAGCCTGGTATCATGTAAACCAACCCATGATCAAAAAACCCAGAATTCTGCCAATGACACCAGGCTCAAAGCCAGGTATTGATCAGCTGGCCCTTCCTTTTTCTTCCCTCATCATTCCCTGCAACTGGAAAGATAGAGGAGAACACTACTTGTGCTCCTGATCACTTAATCAGTCATCCCAAGGCCCTCAAGTCTCTCTTGATTGCTCTGAGACTTCTCATTACAACATCATCACTGCCTACATGAAAAAGCAATAATGGATAGAAATCTGAGGGCTGTATCAGGGTAGGAAATTTTCTCATCACATCTTTAACCCAGGCCCCAGGGAAGCAGCAGACTTCCCTAAGAAGTGGGTCCAATCTGCATATTGGGCCTTCTGTTCCCTTCATCAAGGAGTCTCCTATGACAATGATCTGTCTTTTTTTCTTTATATAAGCAGTCTTTATGCAGGGCATAGGCAAACTTAACCTCAGCAACATCTCCAAACTAGATGAACCATCATCCCCACTATTTTTCAGTTCCATTTGCAGAGCCTCATAACTATTATGCAAGGGCACCTGGGAAGTTGAGGTAGTCACAGAGGAAACACGCTTGCTGCACTGGGCAGGGACCTGTTGCCAATACCCCCTCCTGTCCTTTGAGTCACTGTCTTCAGCCAGGCAGGAAGATAGGGAACCCCCTGTGTTGTTTGTCCTGTCTGCCTGTTGGACCTGTCCCAAGTAAGGTAGGGTGCAGTTCCAGTAGTCTCTCTCTCTCTCTCACACTCCCTCATACTCCTCAACCTACTTACCTCCTCCCAGAGCTCTGTCATTAAGCAGGGGAGTTCCTCTACCTGGGTGCCGCTCCCACAAGGGTGCTCACTTCTGCCCACAGGAGTGCTCACTGCTGCTGTCTGATACTGGCATAAGAGCAGGGCACACCCTGCAGCCTGACACCTGGGTGGCTGCATGTTCCCACCAGAGCTCTCTCTGGGAAGCTGCGTCAGTCATGTTGGGTGCAGGGCTTAGAGAGGCCATGGCTTTCTGCCGGGTTGATACCATTGCTCCCTGGTTGAGCTGGCAGAGCTTCAGAGTCCTTCCACGCCACACTCCGTTTGCCCACTCTGGTCACTAACGCTCCTCACAATGCTTTTTATAGGTGTAGGGGTGGTCGTGGGTGCCCTGGCAATGCCCAGGCCTGGTCAGCATCTCTCACGAAAGCTGCCAGCTCTGGGTGGGTCTCTCCGCTGCCCTGCTGTTTCCCTGTCTCAGGAAAACCTGCTGTGCACGGAGATTGGCCTCTCGCTGCGGCTGGGCCGGCTACAGAGAAGCTCCCCTCAGCAACTGAGTTTTCTCAAAAGTACCTAGACACCAATAAATTATACTTTTGGATGACAGAAAGAATACAGAGTCTGAAAAAAAGTGTTAACCTAAGAAAATCTAGTTTCCCCACAATTCAGAATACTTGTCTACAAAAACTAACACAAACCACCATTGACTTATAAATAAATGCAAAGAGAACACTTACAATGTCCAGCAAAGCCAGTAACCATAACACAGGTCATGAAAGTGACCCAAAGCAAGAAGCAGTCACCAAGCCACTCAATCAGACCACGCTAAAACTTTCTAGCTTAAAAATAACACACAAGTTCATAATCATAGAATCCTTTAGGTTGG
>NW_008611899.1:0-25148 GCF_000691845.1 Merops nubicus | reverse complement strand
CCAGTCACTGCCCAGCCTATATCGGTGCCTGGGATGCTGCCTCTTATGAGAAAGAGCAAACTTCATGGCAATTAAGTTTAATTTAATTTAATTTAATTTAAAAATTAAATTAAATCTCTACTGCTCTATTACTCCCTCCTCTCATGTTGTGGCATTTTGGATCTAGAACAGCCACAGAGTTCCTAGGCCAGTTACCCTCTCCCCCCGACCCTGCCAAAAACCAAAATCCAAACATCTCCCTCATTTGCAAGGCATGACTGAGAGCCCGATGTGTTGAGAATTTGAAAATGGGTAATAAACTGGTCAACAAGATTAATATGTGGAAAATGGGAAATGTAATCCTCCAATTATTGCTTAAGCTGCATAAAAGAAAGGGATTTATAGGAAGAGAAGTAACAGTATGCGTTGGATTTTCTAACCATAGTTGATATTGCTATATACTAGTAATTAGGCAGCTGGGTTAAGACTCAATTCCACAGCCATCATTTAAAAGCCAAGCATCTTTGGTAACAGTAATCCAAGTTTCTTTTGTGAGTATTGAAAAGAGAAAGGCATCCACAGAGTTTTGTTGAAAACTGACCTTTAAGGCAGGTGGAATGAATCACCTTTTCAAGGTGCCTGTCTTTGTGCATTATTGTGCATAGACTTGTGAAAATATATTGAACTAAACTGCGACTTCTAAATGACTGAAAGTAAGTGAAGTAATGTCTGTTCCTAATGAAACAATAGATTTCTTTCATCATCTATCCTTTGAAATAGAAACAAGTATAGCTATCTAGAACAGCTGCTTGACTTGGCAGAAACAATATAGACCATTGAAAGAGAAGTAAAAATTATTTTTCATATTATGTTAAAAGAATTTCCAAATTATTAAGTGAAGAAGAAAAGCAGTTATGGCAAATTAGACCAGGAATCCATCAAAATTGGTGGCTAGTAGGGGATTATTTCTGTGCAAGTACAGAACAGGGTACATAGAGGATTTTTGGAAGACCAGGTTCTTGATTAGGTTGCCAACAGCAACACCAGACAGTCTGTTGAATGCCTTATAGATAGAAGCAATATCTTTTACTGTTAAATGGAAGCTCACTGATTTTCTTCTGTAGCATATACATAGGAGCAATGTGATTTTTTTATAAAATGGATGTTCACTGATATTCTTCTGTAGCTCCTGCTGTAACAATAATCTATTTTGAGACTGCAGCTCTGCTGTCAGGGTGTTCCAGCCTCCAAGATCCTTTTTACTAAAAGAGGAAGGATTGGGGATCCTAGAATTACCATTGAAGATAACAAGTTTAATTTTTAAGAATGAAAAAACTTAATTATTACTGGCACAAAATGTCATGTCCATAGAAAATGTTGTTTTAAACACACATGTGAAGTATGGGCCATTACAGATGCATGTGCAAGTTTTTGAAGAACTAAAG
The DNA here is from genome assembly GCF_000691845.1 of Merops nubicus. Taxonomy (NCBI): domain Eukaryota; kingdom Metazoa; phylum Chordata; class Aves; order Coraciiformes; family Meropidae; genus Merops; species Merops nubicus. Next base: position 23,724 of record NW_008611899.1, on the reverse strand, counting down.
AGCTCTTTATCTGAATTTAACATTGCAAGGAAATTGATTCACTAGTTGGTTATTAGTGTGAAGTTCACTTGACCTTTTTCATTCAGCATTTTATACCCAAAATAATTTAAAAATAGCATAAAATACAGTAGTTTTAAAACCAATTAACTGATTCATAACGTCTAAATATTCAGCTCTTTAATTCAGACTCAACTTGCTTGATACATACTCTCTGGGAATTAAAAACAGAGACAAAATTAAGACTGTATGCATTCCAAAAGAAGCCAAGCACATCCAAGATGCCTTCTTCTTTTGTGGGAAAAAAAAAAAAAAAAAAAAGAAGTGACTAACATGACAAATGCTAGAACTTCAGACCAGGGGAACCTAAGGATTGGGCTAACCTCCTGAAGTTCTGTAAGAAGAAATACAGAGTGCTGGGTCAGAATAACCCAAACAAGGTGTGAGTGTATGAGTAGCAGTTCTACTGAAAAGCATCTGGAGATTTTGACAGACTAATAGCACACTTTCGTTATGAACAAAGCAAGCTGCATACTGAGCTACATTATGAGGACTGTGGCCAGCAGATCAGTGGAAGCAGTTTTTTTCCCTCAGAACTTGAGAGTTACTGAAATACTTCCTGTAGTTTTGGGTTTTGAGTTAAAAAGTTATTTGGAGAAGCCATCAGAAAACCAATAGAGGGCTAGCAAGGCTGAGTCAGGAGAGTTTCAAAGAGCTGGGCGTGTTTACTCAAGTGAACAGAAGGCAAAGGAGAGATCTAGCAGTCTGTACCTAGTAACAGTGTAATAACAGCTAGTGAAGGATGGCTTCAAACAGAGACATAGCAAGCTCTTCCTCATGGTGGACAATGCTCTAAAAAGGGGCAGTGGTCACAAATTGTGGTTTGGGAAAGGTGGGTGTATGGTTTTCACAGTCGTGCTAATGAGATAATCGGGATTAGATTCATAAAATAGCCAGTGGAAAGCCGAGGTCTCTGTATTTTTTCTAGTAACTGATAAGAGGCTTTCAAAGATAAGGAAGAATTTGTATAATCCAATTCTCTTGTGGAGTTTTGAGCCCAGGCTTGTGGAGACAATGCTATAACCTGTGAGGTATTGTAGACATGAAATAAAGGATTCTCAATATTGCACAATAATCTGGTCTGCTCTGGAAAATAGTTTCCTTCCTGGTTTTTCAATTGAAAAGCTAGAATATTAGTTACTTTAATGTTGCTTATCTGAAATTTCTGTCTTAGTCTAGATTTTATTTGCCTGATTAGAAGCTGGAAGGAGGCTATTAGCTACCTTTAGTCAAATGAGACAACTGGGCCTCTTCAGTTCCTGTAGAATTCACTTTTAGAAGTGTAATTTGCTGAGACATTTACAGTCAGATGAGAAAGACAAAAGGTACAGCAGGATCTTGTACTCTAGTTCCTGGAGGAAATTGCAAAAAATAATTTTCTTGTTCTCAGTTCTTTATACTAGGATAAAAACAGGTTAACCAGTGGGAAATCCTACTGAATTGACTAATTTTTGCTTTTTCACTCTAATGTTGTTTCATGTATTTTCTTTGTATAAGGTGAGACAAGGTGAAACTTCATAAATCTCAGGAGTTCTTGGATGTCCTCCTGCACAGACACCTTCTGTGCCATTTCATTGGGAGTTAGAGTGATTATTTAGGTGTCTTTTTCTGAGCTTCTGAGTGAGACAGGAATGTAAGGGTGATGACGTCTCTGCAAATTTGTAAAATGATTTTCCAAAGTCATCAGAACAGTACTGACTTCCCACTTTCTTCAGTCTGCCATGTGATAGGTAGTCTTGCAAAGAATACAGTAATTAGATGAAACTAAGTGGCCAGTACAATTATTTGGTCTGCCTGAATCCTTTATGTGATTATTTTGTTGCTGCTCTTACTTAGCAGAAAGTGGTCTATTACAAAGTAAACTACATAATGCAGGGCTCTAAAAAAAAGCCATGCAAAACATGGTGAACTGAAACAGGAAAAATGAGACTTTAAGTATCAAGTGGTTGTAATGTGCTTTCCCCCTGCCCCAAAACCAATTGCTTGATATTGTTAACGCTTCTGAGGTGCTGTTGACTTTGTTCACTTCTGTCTATTACATCAGATTCATTTCAACTAATTCTTAAAGCTCATCCATCAGAAAAGTTTATGGCTGAAAATACTTAAAATATCTAGGCTTCTGATGAGGAGAAAAGCTAACAGAAGACAAGGGTTCAGCTATCTGAACTCAGCAAAGACTTTCACCATAAAGTAGGTGAAATTGAAAGTGATACTAGCTGACCCATACTGAGTAAAAATCTGATCATAAAGAGTAAAGTGTCTTGAAGCTCTCTTAAGAGCATAATCAACATGAAGTCAATGCACTCTACAGCTGCACTTCCTGATTTCAGCCATGATTGACTGATGACTCAACTTCATCTGTTACAGTCAACTTTCAATGTACAGAAATATCATTGCAGTAATTTCTTCCAAAATATCTTTATTCATTAAACTAAATATTGTCTGTTCTCCAGAATTTTGAAGTTTATAAAAATAATCTAGTGTACTGGTAAATAATGTTGCAAATCAGCCTAGTACTGAACATTTTATTCAAATGCAATACAATATATAATCACATATATATAACTTATACATAATTTAAGAATATCAAGCAACAAAGTATAGACTTATACTTTGGAGACAGGGGAAAAAAATCCTGTTATGAAACTGAGTTGAAGATACAGGTTTCTATTTTTCTTTTATTTGTGATTTTTAAAGTACTAGTAGTTTTGTCCTTACTGTAGGTAACATTTCTGTATGAAGCTCAGGATTTCCTTTACTAGTTCATGTGTCTGTAAACCATAGTAGAAAATCCTATGGTAATACAGCCAAAGTCACATAAAGTATTCCAGGTAAAATCGGGGGTATAGCTCAGGCTTTTCTATGGGTTTACGTGAAGGTTGTCTTTCTTATGAGGGAAAAGTAAATTTTGACTGAAAATGTTGGAAATACAGAACACGTCATCTCTGTCTGACCAAAAGTACATACATGACAATGAAGCAGCGTCTTCCATGAACTGCAAAGAAGAAAAGGAAAAAAAAAAAAAATTAGACAAGAAATCACCCCTTCCCCATAAATGTTTTCCTGTTTTAAAACTAGAGCTCTCTACAGTTGTATTTCCTCTGACATCTCTATGCTTCTTTTCAGAGCTTGTACTTTGTCCTATAACTCCTACCTGTCTTTACAGTTCTTCTGGTAGATTTATGCCTTTCCTTATTTTCTCCTAGTACTACAACTTTCCATGTGAAGTGTTTTTCTTCTCCTTTCCCATGGCTTTAATTAAAACTTCTGCATGCTCAAAGCTCACCTAGATGCATCCGGCTCCAGGGCTGACAAGCTGCTTTCTCTATAGCCTTGATTTCATGTTAAAGACTATTGCTATAGTGCTTCAGAGCACGGGGGCTTTATTTATCAGCTTCGGCAACCGTGCTATATGCTATATGATGTCACTTGCGAAACGAAGGAACAAGTATGTTTACCCTAAGGTCACATTTTGGTGTACCAAAAAGTAAAAGATAGCGTAATGCAAGACAGTATGTCTGTTTTTATAGCTTGAAATACTGTGCAAAGAAGGCCCTAGGTTAACAGCTTCTTTACGAAGGATACAAGTATATCAATCATATTTTTCTCTTCAAGGAATGTACTTTACTCATCCTTTTCCCCACGTATTCATGCTTTCTCATTTTTTTTTTTTTTTCTTAAAAAGCGGGGGGGGAATCTCTTTGCATCCTTCTCCTACTTCTATGGAGATTTTTCTGCTCCAGCTTTTTGGGGTAAAAACTCTTATACTTATCTGTTGTTCACTCACTCGTGTGAAGGCAGATCTCCACAGCAGAGACACAGTTGTATGTGACTTGTATCTACAAGCAGTCTCTGTCTTGGAACTTTGTAAAGTCACAAATGTTGTGAGTTCTTTTTCCTGTTTTGCTGAAAATTTGCTCTATATATGAAAAACAACATGATATAATTTTCTTTTATTTCTGTGAAGGCAGAAGAGGAAGAGAAATTTTTACTGATTCCCTTTCAGGACCCCTTTCTAAAACTGATTTTTGATTGTACATAATCTTCAGTTTCTAATAATCTTTAAATAGCAGACTGACTGAAAGGGTATTCCTTTCCACAAGATGACATCTTGAGTAGGTTTCATTTTTTGGTAGTTTGTTTTTTTTTATTTCTTTGGTTGGTTTTTGTTGTTGTTGTTGTTGTTTGTTTTGTTTTCTTTTCTTTTTTTTTCATGGTAAGCAAAGTTCTCAGTCATTATTTAAAGTACATTTAAAGACCTAGTCCTAGCTGGTGGAGTAACTGGCTGCTTTGGTGAGGCTGAGAGGTGGCAGCATGTACCCTACTGCTAGGATGTGGATGTTGTATGCACAGGGACATTGAGCAGCCAGCAACAAATTGCTGCAACACACTGCCAAACTATGTGCCATGATGTAACTTGGAAATGCACGTTTTTGCTTTTAACGCACCCAGGATTTGATTTTTTCTTAAAGGGCACAAGCCATGACTGGTGGACTGAATCCCAAGCTCCTGAATTTATTTCAAAGTTTTGACTTATGCTGAGCATGTACATCAGTGGTTAATACAGGAACTGTGTATTGGAGATGGTTCCAATATCCTTCTTCACAATTTGGAGTACTGAAAAAGTGCATGTATGTAATGTTCATGTGGTTGTTATTTTTAAAAAAGAGTTGTATTTCAAACCCAGCTGCTAAGACATGAGACTTACTCCAGGTTAGAACTGTCTATACAAAGAGGTGACCTGTGCGTGTAGGACAGGTGTCAGAGCTACTGCAGTCAACAGGCCAGTAGTCAATACTGTCAGAACAGCTTAAAGATCTACTGAACTCATCATAGACACACCTGGTGATGGCTAGCTGAACAATCCATTTCAAAGGAAGAAAAAAGTAATGTAGTATTATCACCTAATCTGCATTGTTGATCAGTGTGCTTTTATTGCACAGTAAATGTAGTTTCAGTTAATTTACCCTGTCAACCTTCTGTTGTGCCTGCCTGCAAATTTAAAGGAATTGCAAGCCGTGCCATAGTGTTCAATCCCTACACATTTCCAAGACAAGTTTGGTATGTGAAGGGCTGTTAATGTTCCTGTTAGGAGAGATCAGGACTTATTTCCTTCAAAATCCATATATTTCACTGGTCTTTTTACACAGATGCATAGTTCTTAAAAAGTGTTTGTGTCTTGAAAATTATAGAACTAGTTCTTAAGCAAAAAGTTTCTAGTGAAACATTCAGATGCTTTTCTCAAATGTATTATGGTGCAGGTTAGATATTTTTAAGAATGACTAATTTGCTGTGAAAGGAATAAAAAAGCAAGTTTAGAATATGAAAAATTTTATTCAATATTCCAAAAAACTAGAGAAAACCAATAAGATTTTGTTTGTCAGATTACATTCTTTCAGTCCTTCTGTGTAGCACTATCATTGCAAAATTTCAAAGCATTTTGCACACAGAAACCATAGCTATTAAATATATTGAACATGTATTTGAATAAGTAATTTGAGATGACTACCTCAAAATCATTCATAAATTGAAGGTGGTCTAGATACCTGGATTGAATGCCCATTTCTGCACTCCCTTCTGTAAAACCTTCTAATTACCTAGATGTTAGGCCCATTTAATACAGTTTGTATATTAATGCAGGTAGCTTTTCACTGAAAGTACTTTATGATGGCTGTTTATAAGGCCAGCAGTCTTATTTTGATTACACCATTTTAATCAGATATTGCTGTATAACTACAGCTTAGCAAATATTTTGAAACAAATACTAATTTCAATGAAACAAACAAACAAACAAAAAAGCCTATTTATCTTTAGCTCTGAAGTCCCTGAGTCACAATTCGCTGAAGTATACAAGTATACTGGGGGAAAGAATTATCACGTTGACTGTTATCCATGTGAGACACCACAATGAATGAACCTTTTTCTGGTCTGGGACAGATGATCTAATATGCATATTTTGTTCTGTCTATATCGGATAATGTTTTAAAGCTGGTGTTTCTTTAGAACTGCTTAAGTAATTCCCTAGCCATCAGACAACTCAGTTAGCAGGAGCCCCATCTTCATGTCTTCTTGTTCAAAGAAATTGAACCTCTGTGTTTAGATTTCTTAAACATGAATAAACTTCATGTATTTACATTTTCTGTTTAGACCTGTCTTTTGTCTAATTCAGTCTGATCTGGTTAAGATATTTAAATATTAACTGAGTTAGGTGAGTCAGTGGAAGACTAGCAACTCTCCAGAATGGTAATGAGTGCAAGTACTAGATTAAGAGCCTATGGGTCATTGTGCCTGGTCCAGCAATTATTTAAATTACCTATGCAAAGAGGAGAAAAAGAAAGAATATGAGTAAAACAGGCTAAAGAACCCTAGATCAGAATGTCAGAATTTTTCTGAGACAGTAAGGCTTTTTCTTCATTTGTTTTTTGACAGAAGATATATACGATAAGTATTTTTTCTTTATGTCGTTTCTAACCATACGCTTTTTCTAATTCAAATGGAAAGTCTGTATTAGTGTTTAAAAGCACTTACTAGGTTATTAATAGTCCTTAACATAGAAAATAAAATAGTAAATCTAGACTTTGATACTCAGCAAAACAGTGCATGTATTTACTGCTAAACATTTCACCCTGTATGTGTTAGTTCATCCTCTCTGTCATACTAAAATAATTGTGACAGAATAAATCTTACAACGTTGATTCCTATTAAAGTATACTGGTGATTTATGTGAAGATGTTTATAATTGCTGCCTTTAAATTTAGCAAACGAAGTATTTGTGGTGCTTCATCATTAACTATGTTTCAATTCCTTGTGCATCGTGGATCACCTGAACGATAGGCAACATACTCTTTATTTCACATGAAGTTTCTCTTGCACGATACTCAAAAGTATTCCACTTAGAAAAAGCTTTCTCAGTGTAGCTCTGTATTTTACTTACTGTGGTTACGCTAGAATCATTGAACCACTCTATCTTTGAACTTACTACACTATTTTGTCTTACTAAAAGATCAACTAACCTAACAAACAGTTCCCTTTGTCCCTCTTTGGATCACAAACTGAACTATTTCTGTACATCAGAAAAATGACCTAGTTAAGGATGTGTTATTATTTTAGATGTAATTGATCAGTTAGAAAAACAGTTTTTAACGTTTTGAACACTAGGGGGCATTAAAGCGAGTTTCCAGAGTGAAATGCTCTGCAAGGTAAATTAAAGCCCTTCTGAAGGCCACAGCTCTCATCATCTCAAAACATATGTAATGTTGAATTGGTTTACAGCATTACAGAATTACGAAGGCACTTATGGAAATCCTCTAGTCAAACCCCTTTGCTCAAGCAGATTCACCTCGTAGTCAATTCATGTGGATTGAAAATTTTATGGATTTTTTTTGGTCATTTTGATATGCTCTGAACATGACATGTCCAACATGATTGTACTGTAGTATTTTTTTATTTCAGTCAAGAAATCTTAAGTAAATTCATTATAATGAATTTTCTTCAGTCACATGCAACAACAAATGGTCTAATATTACTTTTGGACATGTTCATCTTTTAGGGTGACTTGCAATGACAAGCATTGCCTCTTTATTTCATCCTTTTCTGTAAGCTAATTCTCACCATTTATATTAGAAACTTCATGATAGTAGGCTTTCTATAAAATCTAAATAAAAATGTTCTCATCATCTTATATTACAGTTCTTGTCTTAGGATTGTGCAATTAAATAAGTCAGATAAGCTGAAGGGTTCAATTATAAGTCCTCTAATTTTCAGCAGTAAATTAATTGATGTAAATATATGGAAAATAATTAAAATATAATATACTTTTTCCTACCCACTGTATAAAGATGTTTAAAGATACAGTTTATTTTATTACAGGTTTGAGTTACAATAGAGTCATGTGTTAAGCAAGATTCCAGTCCTACTTCAGGTACTGATTTCCTTTTTAGTTTAGGTTAAAACAGCTAAGTTCCCTACTTCAGATTCCATTTTTGTTAAATGAGAAAATAGTTTCTACTTCCATCTGGACATATTGTTTTTTAATAAGATGGGGGGGTGGAGGGGGAGGGAATATATATTTAATAAGTAATTTCACAAAGGAGGATCTCTTTGAATATGAAACATATAATATGTGAGTTCAGTCAATTTATTCAGGAAAACTTTAGTGCTTCCTGGGCATCTTGCATCTTAAGTATTTTATTCAGAAGACTTATCTACACTCTCTTCTTGCAGGCAAATCTTCCAGGCTTTTCCATGGGTTTGTCTGCCATGTTAACTACCATTCCACTCAATGTATTTTCACAGGATATCTTTCTCATGGAGGCTAAAACATAATAGTTTCCTAATCCTCTAACAAATGGGTCCTGGGCAGCCCTAATGTCTTTCCAACAGTTGTTCCTTTCTTTTGAATAAGTCCCTGGTACATTACACATGTCCCCATTTAAGAACTTACTTATAAATATTGTCTATTATCTTTGAAAGACAGATTGACTTGCCTGTCTGACCATCAGGAGGATTGATAAATGCTTTCTAACTGTCATGCAGACAAGCAAGACTGAGTTGCAAAGACTCAGATTTCCCAAGTCTTGCTGGCCATGTTAATTCTGCCTTCTTGTGCTCAGGCATTAAAAGCAGGATCTTTATTCCCATCTTTACAAAAGATCACTTAATAATGCACATGATGCAAACAGTATTTCTTATGTATGTTAACAGTAAATTCAGGAAGTTAAAACGTAGATTACAAACTTAGCTTGTTTCTTTTACATTTCGGTACTGTCCAAAGTTGTCCCATTTTACCTTTGTCCTAAGGCTGGATACCTGAGATTAGCTCTGATCTAAGTGTCTCTGATGCCACTTCTGTGGCAGTCAGCTAGAAGTAAAAAGGGTTCCTGCCAAGTAGTTCTTGAAATTCTGCTAAAAACATATGAGTAGAAGTGTTTAGGGCAAGCAATTACTCTAATTCATAATTCTCTGAGAGCTTTTTGAGGAATCTGGTTTGTTCAACATCCCTAGGAACAACTGAAAGCTTTCCTAGGTAATCTGCTGAATATACATTTTGCTTATTTGTGAAATCCCCTTTCAATGATCCAGCTCCAAACATGAGTCAAGGGTGCCTGGTAATCATTTACACAAGATCTTCGATTTCATTTGTACTAAAATTAGGTTCCTCAGTAATTCTTGAGATGCCATTTGTCCTTGAAGTATAGCAGCATCCTTTGAAAGAATAAATAGAACATCTTTTGTAAAAGGAATGATTTAAAAAATAATTCCCACAGCATATATTGGGATAGCATCTATTTGTTTTGTAAAATAATTTAATGTAAAAAAAAAAATACTGGTCATAGAATTTATTGGAAAATTATCAGGAGTAAAAGCATTTTTATACTACATGTCGTTTAGCTACCTTTTTTAAAACTATACTTTCAGTTGTGTCTTTTACAGAATTTTGTATTTTATAACTTTTTAAGCTGTGGATCAGCGTGTAGTGCTTCTGTAATGGACATAGATTAACATCTAATTGAAGGACAACATCTGCCTGCACAGGCTGCAGGAGTTTCTAATGAACTCAGAGGTAAAAGCTCTTTGTGCAAACTCCACAGAAAACTTGACCAGACACACTTTAACAGCCTTAACATTCCTGCCTGACCTAGCACCTTCCTTTCCTTCACGATTAAACTGATTTATTTCTGAGCTCAGGTCTCTTTGACCTTCACTGTGATACTCCTGTCTTCATACTGTCACCTATAGCAGGGAGTGTCTATATGCATGGTTAATGAAAGAGCTATCTGTTTAGACCAGTACATTTTTGGCATCTCTCTTCTTGCTCTCTGGTATTAGTACTTTAATCTCTAGGAAAGAATTTCACACTTTTTTAAGTCTTAGATGCTTTTAGCTCTCTATGTGATGTGCTTCAAGTACAGACACATTTGGTTTACTTTCTGAGTGAGAACTTGCTGCTTTATTCAGCCTTGGTAGCAATGATCAGAACAAAAAAATTTCTCTCACTTTAAATTAGTCACCACTATTTAATTTTCACACAACATATATAAGAGGCCATAAATAGTTCATGACTAATGAGACAAATCCCTTTATACGAACATGTCAAGTCAGGTTATATTATAATCTGTAAAACTAACACTAGAAAAAAATTATTATGAAGTTACTGAGAAAAAAGGAAAACATATTTTGTGATGGTTTCAGAATTCTTTTATGCTGCCTCTTTACTGAATCAAAGTCTGAGTGTGTGCTTATGCGGCATGTTTCTGTCTTTCTTCTAGATAATTTTTAAACCTGTATGATTTCCATGAAATGTAACGCTTTTATAAGAATGTGGGAGGTAACTGAACTGTTGGAAGTTCTCAATTACTCTAGAATATGTATGTAAAATACCCTATAGCTGCTCTTCTAACAGAAGGGCTGCAGGCTGTGCTGACTTTATCAATCAGCAAAAAATTCTTACAGAACAGCATTCTTGTGAATGCTCCAAGTTCACAGAATAATAGGATGTTTCAGGTTGGAAGTGACCTTTAAAGGTCACCTAATCCAACCCCTCTGTAGTAAACAGGGACATCTTTGACTAGATTAGGTTGCTCACAGTCCTGTCCAACGTGGTCTTGAGTATTTCTGGGGATGAGAATCTCCAGCCACTCTGAGTACCCTGTTACAGTTTTTCACCACTTTCATTGCAAAAAACGTCTTCTCTATATGTGGTCCAAATCAAGCCTCTTTCAGTTTAAAACCATTACTGTCCTGTCACAGCAGACCCTGCTAAAAATACTGTCCTCGTCTTTCCTGTAGGTCCCTTTTAAGTACTAGAAGGCTGCAATAAAGTCTTCCCAGAGCCTTCTCCTCTCCAGGCTGAAATACACTGAGGGTCCCAGCCTTTCTTCATAACAGAAGTGTTACAGCCCTCTGATAGTTTTTGCAGAACGGTTCTGGACTTGCTTGAGCAAGTTGATGTATTTCTTATGCTGGGGACCCTCAAAGCTGAACACAATATCCAGGTGGGTTTTCACCAGAGCAGAGGGGCAGAATCACCACCCTTGACCTGCTGACCACACTTCTCTTGATGCAGCCCAGGGTGCAATTGGCTTTCTGGGCTTTGAACGCACATTTGTGGCTCATATTCAATTTTTCATCCACCAACACCCCCAAGTCCTTCTTCTCTGCAGAGCTGCTCTCTATCCACTCACTGTCTGGCCTGTATTAGTACCAGGGATTACCCCAACCTAGGTGTAGGACCTTGTGCTTGGCCTTGTTTGAACTCTTGAAGTTCACACAGGACCACCTCTCAAGCTGATGAAGGTCCCTCTGGATGGCATCCCTTCTCTCCAGCCTGTCAACCACACCACTCAGCCTGGTCCCATCTGCAGACTTGCTGAGGGTACACTTGATCCCACTGTCCATGTCACCAATAAAGATCTCAAACAATGCTGGTCCAAATACCAGTATCAAAGGAGCACCACCCATCACTGGTCTCCACCTGGACATATATTCAAAGGGTTTACTCCTCGTTTTTCTCAGTTGTCTTTCATTCCTGTGTCAATAATGGCAAGAGTGGGGAGAAAAAGCACTAAAAATAACATGTCTGTAATTACATATGCATAAATGTTATTAAACTGTTTAGAATTCAGATTCTGCAAGCCACATCTTTGAAATACTGAATAAATATTTGACTTCAACTAGATAATATTCAGTGGTATTTTGTTTGGAGATGTTCAACTAAACTATCATGACATGTTTGAAAGAAGAAGGAATAACTCTGTGAGAAGTATCTGTAAAATACTGTATGCTACTGTAAACAGTTCTATCCACTACAATGACTCCAGTCTGAACTCTTTCAGAGTTTTCATCTGTTGATAAATAAGCAAGTTTTAAACAACAAAGTGTATATATTACTATTTTCACAATAGTAACTATAACATCCTTTTTTCTCCAAGCACAGCACTGCATGTCAGCTGAGTTGCCATCCCATGCCCCCTGGTGCCATACATTGCCAGTGGAATGCCCCTCCTGCCACCCACTCAAGACAGCATATATCAAATGCAGTTGATGGAGCTGACGTGGGAGTTAGTTGCAGGTTGCACCTGACCAATGAGGTCAAGGCATGAGGGGGAAGCTATGTAAAGAAACTGTGTTAGGAGCTGCAGCACCCAGGGCCATGCTATACTTCTGTCATGTGCTCTGTTGAACAGCAGTATTGGTCATGTATACCAGTGCTGTACTGGGTTCCCATCATATGACCCAAAGCGTGGAGCTGGGTTTGAGGAAAGTGGAGATCTCTGCAAAAACACCACTACCACCACTAGTGAGCCTCCTGTCCATGGTTCCCTTAATGTTGTAATTGCTTGAGCTTTTATACACTGAGAGGGATTTAAGGATAAAATTTGGTCCTTTGAGTCCTAAAATATGTCAGGACACAGCTGGGAAAGTAAACCAACCCTGTAAAGGTGTATATGCTTAACATCAGACCTGCTTACTACCAAGAGCTTTTATGCCTGTGTTGAACTGGCAAAAATACCACAAAAGAGTCTAACTTCATGTGGGTTTGTGTGTCCATTATTAATTTCAGTTTCATATTTTTGATTATGAAAAATACAGATTTGCAATTCATTTCTCTGAACATTTTCTAAAAATAATAGCTGATTTTTACAAATCTTGGACAACAGGAAAGGAAGTGTTTCTGTAATAATTCACACTTTGTAGGTCCTGTAAACCTGATGCCATCAATAATGATGTACTATAGGGGTGCCGCTAACCAGCGAGAAGTGTGAAGCTGATATCCCAATATCCATCAAAAATGTAGGACAAAAGTTACAATCACAAAACCGCATAGAATGTCAAGGATTCTGCGCCATACATGTTAATTACAGGGTGCATTTATATAAGAGGTCTGGATTATCACTGAGTGCAATGATTGATTTTAACTCTTTTATATGAAACTATATATTTGTATACTCACACTACTGAGCTGTTTATTCCACAAAAACACTGCCTGGAAATGACAAATTTACATCAAATAATTTTGTGTTCTTTGAGTGCTTCTAGAAATGTTGCTTTCTTTTTGTCTAAAAGAAAAGGGGGAAAAAAAGTTAGGAAGAGCCTAGTAACTTCTCTGTAAAAGTCAAGGTGTATTTCTGAGTTATTTGCTCCTTCATTTCCCTTAATTTCCATAAATGTTGTCGTGGGTTTTTTTTGTTTTGTTTTGTTTTGTTTTGATACAACAATCTACTGCATGTCACTTTATAGTGACAATAAATGGTTTTGATACAAAGGTATAAATTTAGACTTTAGTAATCTTGTAAGAAGCTTATTTCTATGACCTCATCGTGGTTGGCTGCATTAGTAGGTTTAGTGCAGTAGTGAAGGAAGGGCACTAAGGAGGAGGAAAGAGAGCTCATATTAAGCATGTTTGGTTCAGTTTTTGTAAAAGAAGACAAAACAAATGCTGACGCTGTATTAATGTCTTGTACAAAATCTTTCTTGGAAACAGAATTTGAAAAGGAAATACACCTGGAAATATAAAGTTATTGAGGATGTAATTGTAAGAATGCAGTCCACCCTGGTTTTATTTGGCAGAACAGAAGTACTGATGTTGGCAATACACACATGCAGTATTATAACTCAGTATTATACTAACTGTAGGTTAGTCACTCAGATTTTAATGACACCATAATTGTGAAGAAGACTATGGCTTTTAATACCCAGAGAGCACTTTACTAACAGTTGCAGTTATGATCACAATTCTATTCCTTTGGAAATTAGATGCTATATTATTATAAATTAATTATATAATATGTTATTTAAACTGCTCAAAAATGTGACTTTTGGCCTGGAAACAGTCATTTCACCTGTGAATCCCATATGTTCAAAACTTATTTCATGGTGTGAAGAGATTTATTGTAAGCTGACCCTGTAGTGCAATTGTCAGTCTAACAGAAGAGAAGTGGTTCCTCCAAAAAGCAAAATATAACCAGTTATAATATATTCAGAATTTTCCTGAAGAGTGTTGTTTCTCATAGTACCCTGTACCATGAAAATAGTACTTTTTTTATACATATAGATAATATTTCAAAAATATAAGATAATTGATCGGTAGACATAATTTATCCCTGGGAGTTTATTCTTCTGATTCTCTGACCTTTTCCAGTAGAGCCCTGAGTAATCCTAACTTTTCATTTTAAACATCGCTCAGAGTGGAAACTCAATTTCTCTTCCATCTCCTCTTACTCTTACCTATGAGTAAAAATATCTGGATTAGTTTTGTTTCAGACATCACCCAAATTAGAGAATTCTTTGCTTACCAGTGCTGGGAGATCATAGCCCCACTCAAAACTGATAGAGGAAATAATGGTGGCCTTGCTGACATGACCTCTCGTGATGTCAGAATTTAATTGTAGGCTGTTGTTTGCCTCTCATGCTACTAGCACTAGGCTGAAACATTTCTATATAAGTGTTGGTACCTGAATGAAAAATTTTAAAAAACCCAACAAAAGAAAAAAACAAACTCGAAATCAACTAAAAAAAAAATCTAAAAGACACCGAAGTGGAATGACCCCAGATAGCAGGGAACTGAGTTCAGTTCTCAAAGTCACTGGTGGTAATTCAGTACAGGGCGTGATGTCTTTGAGAAAGCTGCCAAGCAGTCTGAAAATTATCTACCAGTCTGAGACGTACTTTCTTAGAATGGCTGATCTCATAGATGATTAAGCCTTTTCAGAAAAGCTACTTAATGCTATACATTGATTCTCTTTAGAAAACATGAGGAAGGAGGACACTTGAAGAGAGTTAACAATTAAGCAAAGAGGCAATTGAGGGGTTTTTGGGCATGTTTTCCATAGTAGTTTTACTCCCTGGTTACTTGTGCCTTACTCTGCTGGGGAGGACACACTGAGGGATGTAGTGCAGTTCGGTTTGGGGTTTATCTGCATGTTCCTCAGTTGTCTGATGCCAGTCAAAACAGATTGTTCAAATATAATCCATATTAAAAATATTTTCAACAGAATCTTAAGAGTTTGAAGGCCTTCTTCTGGACAGCAGTGAATAGTCAGAGAATTTATTGTTTCTGATCTGCCTTGCTTCTATGGTTCTGTGGTCTTTAGTGGCTGCTATAACTATCCAAGAGTTTACCATAAGAGTTCTCATTGGAATAATGCGATAAGAGCCCTGAATATAGGAAACGTTCATGCAAAGGGCAAGTCTTATACTGCAGGAAATCCCAGTTATCCCTTCTAGCCTGTGCTCTCAGCCAGCCACTTCTCTGCCAAAGCATACCGTAGGAAAAGGACATTCCCTTACACAGTTACAAGTGCTTCATGATCAGTGTGGGGCACCTCCAGCACAACTGTCCTGCTTCCCCTCAGGAATATAGTTTCTAGACGATTTTAGAATTAACTTTGCCAATGGCCTTTCTGTGGGATTCTTTTGGAGCCTATATCCCTCCTCCATCTCCAAGAAATAAGATGAGATTTCGCTTTCTGAAGTCCTACAGGTATCTATTCTAGTGGCTTGTGGTGTAATTAACAGTCATAAAAGTTGGAACTATGGCTCTTTTTTATTATTGTACAGGATTACAGTATATAAAAATTTGGAAATGTCATCTTAATTGTGATTCTCTTGAGCTCGTAAAGGCTTTGCAGAACATGTATATAAGGAAAATAGTAATTGATTCTGTGTGACTGGAAAATATTAATAAGTGACCATAGAAGTTTATGAAATTGCACTTTTTAAGCAAATAATAATTTTTAATCCTTTTTTCATTCCGAGTTGACAAAATAGTAGACTAACATTTATGTCAATGTTCTTCTAAAATTATATAATTCTAAATATTATCAGTACTCACTAAATATAAACATACTAAGTTATAAATAAGACACAATGATACAGCATACCAAAGCTGAATTAGTAATTCTAATTGAGGGACGTTTGTGTAACCAGACCATGTTTGTTAAATATTTTTGTATTCAATATTTTAATAGTAACTATAATCCGTCAGAAAAACACAGAGATTCTATTTTTTATTCTTTGCTCTTATTTAAAAATACCTATAGCAAAATATGCTTTCCATTATTTGTTGTACTGCTTTTTGAAATTGAACCAACACTTGTTATTCAACTTGCTTACTTTTATCTATAACAGATGCAAATACAAATTTATAAGTAGTATTCTTAAGAAAAGAACCTCCAATTTGTATACATTGCATTGAAGAACTTGCTACATATAATCTTAAGGATAACTGTTTTATGTTAAGTTACGCAACAGTTACATTTATTTGCACCCGTGTACAGTATCAAATGCCTAGGAAGCTAAATGCTTTATGTAGGACGGCAAATGCTGCCTATATGAATACTGTAAAAAAGCCTGGCTAAGTACAGTTAAACTTCTCTCACCATATTCTTCTGTGAAAGATAGGTTGTTCATACAGAGGGAGCTGATTTCATGACCAAAACCAAAAACAAACCCAAAACTAAACCAAAAACAGGTAAAGGGATTTGAATAGAGAATAAAAGCATGGTGTCCGTAATAGTTTCTAAAAGTCCAAAACTAGATCATATAACTCAACTGAGATTCTCTTAAGGCAATCTTCTTATCAGGGATTTTTTTGCTTAAAGAAAGCTACTCATGTTTCTATTACAAATTTTTGTCAGTATTTCAGAAGCAAGAAAAAAATATTTCAAGTAGCATGTTAATAAAGAATTTGATTATTTTGATGGTTAACTTATGTAAATATAGCACATTGTCTATTTTTTTCAATCTAGAAAAATGAAAATAGTCTTAAAAGTTCTTAATAAAAACAGAAAGCAAGGAACTTTCATCTAAAATTCACAGGTGTGAATGAATTTTGCCATACCATAGAGAAAGTGTTAAATGTTTGTTTTTCAGGAGCTTTAAAGATTCAACATTAATTTTAAGATAATTTTAAAACAACTGAGTCATATTTGTATTATTCCATGTAAGCCAGTTTTGTTCTTACTGTCTAACTTATATGTTTTGACTGAGAAGAGGATTAAAAATCCTTAATATACATATTGCCATGTCACTGCTATGGCTCCATTCACACTGTAGGTTATATTTAGAAATCTACTACAAAATTTTACAGTACTCAGTCCCTATGTAATTTAATAACCTTGTTTATGTCAACTGACAGCTCTGCTCACGTCACTCAACTATCTGATCTCAAGGGGCTTTAGTTTCTAAAACTGAATACCTGATAGTATCGTCCAGGCTTTCCATGATGAACATTGTTTAGCAAGTCATGTTATTCTACTTCATAACCTTAATTTAAATTGTGTATTTGTCTGTGTTTTTGAAATTTATTTTGCCACATTTTGGGCAAAAAAAAAAAGATTTTTTTTTTTCTGTGGATTACTTCGAATCTATTGATTAAATTGACCAGTATGTTTTAATTTATGTATTTCTTTTCTGGAAGATTCTGATATCTTGATGTCTTCTTGTAGCCAAACGGCTATTCTAGTTTCTTTACTGATCAGTGAGTACTGAGGTTTGTAACTGTCAGAAGGTGGTGGAAAAGCCAGGATAACAAAAGTAGGAAAAAAATATATATATCTTGAGACAATGTAGTTTTTCTAGAAAGAGGTGGAATGCAACGTAGACATTTAGAACTCCTTCTTCTCTGCCCTTCCCATCAAATAAACCATAGCTTAAAGTAAAATAAGCTCTGTTTACAGCTCAGTAAATTCTTCTGAACAAAAACAAGAAAGCAGACCAAAAATACTGGTAGCGATTCACTTACTATTTGGTATACACTGGAAGTGCATGTATACAGAGCATTAAATGTAAAGCCAAGGCCAGGAGCAGGTGCTTTATGGGCAAGAAAACTCAGGAAACCATCAAACCATTTTATAATTTCAGTATAGTTTTGCAGACTGGAGAAGGAGGAGGGAGATTTTGTAGGGAGGTGTACCCATCCTGCTCTCTGGCAGACAAACTTTCTTCTAGTTCAATACAAACAAAATATTGTAAATCTTTGTTTCCAGAACTCACAGAGAAGCTCATTCACTTCTCTTCCTTTTTTTTTTTTTTTTCCCTTTTTGTTCTTTTTTCTTATTTTTAAAAGTCTTGAGTTTCTCTAAGCTGAAGCACACCGCATTTCCTGAGATGCAGACAGAAATTGTGTTTCCTGCTGCATTTAGCTCTGCTCAGGAAAATACAACTAGATGTGACGGTAAAATGTGAGCCCCAATCGTAACACCGTTATGCTTTAGGGCCTCCTGAGAACTCTGAAAAACAGATGGAGACAGAAGCCTTCTTCATGACCTCTAAATCCTATCACACATGGATGAAGAAGAACTAAAGGACCTAGCAAAATTTCCTGCCTGTAACAGATGTCTGAATAAGAACATGTTAGATGACACTCAATGCTTTTAGATGTGAAACACACCTCTTGCTGACTTAATGACAGGCCCCCAGGACTCCTTTAGAAGATTCTCCAGAGGGAGCAGGCTCTCTCCTGATTGTCTGGCTGGTCGTTAAGTCTTTTTTCAGAGTGAAGGATTTGTGAATAACTCAGAGTGAAAATCTGCTGAGTAAAAGCTGTTTGTGGAGACAATTCTGTAGATATTGTAAGCAACAAAGTAAAATGGGTGTTATGGACAAATGACACTGGCAATAATGTGCATTAAATTGAATAATCAGAGAATTAATAAGTAAATTAAATTATTGCTGTGTCGGAACTACATGTTCATTTGGTTAGCTATAAAGATACACTCCCTGAGACACTAATCATGAAACTTACACAAGCAAGGTTCTTTGCCTTTTTATGTGAGCTTCTTTTGTTCCTCCCTCTGCCTTCTTTCTGTTTTTCTTCTTTGGCTGCCATCTGGCATATTTCCCTGGACTAGAGGAATGGTCATATGGCTGAAGCTATTGCCAGCACCACTTCTGGAGCCAGCGGCTCACAACATTCGTACAGAAGGAAGCAGATTCCTTCCTGCCAGATTATTGTACTCCAAGCCATTAAAGTGTCAGAGGCTGGGCTGAAAAGTGGAATCTCTCTCTCAAACAGTAATTTTCAGGAATCCCTTCTCTAAGGGGATTTCTTAATGATGTCGAAGCTTCCTTAGTGAGCAGACTGTAATATTCTAACTTTTTTGTTATTATAAGCCCTGTAATGAAATGGGAACAGAAGACAACCAGATTAAAATTTTTTATTTTATTTACTAGAGATCAGTCTCAGCACACTGAAACTAGTATAGTTCTTTCTGACTAGTCATTCAGCATAGCCTCGGAAATAAAATACTCAAATGTGTAAGTGTGGACTTTTCTAGTGAACATGATGAGTCACACAGCTGATTTCATATTCAGTTCAGAATCCTGTAATCCACAGTATGCCATGTCACCATTAAAATGGTGTTTTGAGTCTCACTCAGACTTATTTTAGACAAAGCTGCATGCCAAAATATCATCATATCCAATCCAGACATCTGGCTATGTAAATCTGAAATCTTAGGAAAAGTGGCAAAATAGCAAGGCATATTGCTAGTCAGTTTAAGTAGCAGTATGAAAGTGGGTGCAAGTGAATCATACTTAACTCTTGGTGTTGCTGCAGGCTGATGCCCTTGACAAAGCTGCCTACACAATAGTCCTTGATAATGACTAAATATAAAGAGTCTACACAACTTCCGAAACCGTTGGAAAGTCAAGTCCCAGTCCATAGGTCCCCAACAGCAGGAAGAAAACAGAGGCAAGCAATATGTTCAAAAGTTCCAGCTTTCACTTAAATTTCTCTGGCATAGCTGATCCTTACACAGATAGGTTGAGTTACTATCACAGTGGGACAGGTTGAATCTGTCAGTGCCTCTTATTGCTGCTTTGGACTAGCATTACCTGAGAGCTTGTTCTGTGAGATTTTGCTGTTCTTTCCACTGCCTTGGAAGCAATGTAGTTAGTGTGAATAAGCAGAAAACTGAAGTATATCTATAGGTATTTTATCAAGTTTTTCCCAATTCATACTCAGTTAAGTTCTAACAGCCTAAATCAGAACCTGTATGAATAGCTGTCAGGAAACGTTCTTTTATACACAGTGAAGTAAATTATGATGACTAGTGTTGCTACAATTTACCATAAATAAATGGCAAGGCTTGATGTTTGACTGAAACAATCCCCACACAAAGCTGCCCTTCCAGGTTAGGCTGGGAGCAAACATTAGCATCCCTTGGGATGCAGAAAAAGATTACACTAACCATAAACATAATGAAACACTCAATTTGATTTACAAATTTTATACGTCCATGGATGTTTATATTAATGCCAGGACTATCTGTCTTGCAATTCCCTGATGTATAACAAATTCTAGGAGCACTATAAATAGATCTGTCATTCAATCTGTTACTGAATACATCAAGAACAAGCTGACACTAGTTCAGCATGTATGATGTCAAAATGTTGTAATTAATTTCTAGATACTGCATTAAACAAGAAAAAAAGCCATACAGGGTAACCTACCAAAGTTTATTTTGTGCCACTGTAGAATATGTTTATGTTCATTGTGGATCTAAGTAGATAAATTTTTTTATTGCAAAGGAAATTGAAACTGAAATTTCTTATTGGGTAAGAACAATTTATTTCTGAGTGCTAGAAAACACTAACAGGTCACTTCACATTTTAGTTATCTCTGTGAAAGCCATATGTGAGTTTTAACTGAAAACTTCTGCAATATGTTAAAAGGTAATTTAAGGCTGTAATGCCCCTTTTTTAATGAGAAAAAAAAAAAAAAAAGTAAAGAGGAAATTAAGAGGAGGGAAAAAGAGAGACTCCTGACCACCTATAAGGGTCGGGCACACCAGTCTGGTGTCCTTAGCCATAAGGGTATTATTGTATTTTGTCACAAGCATGGTCCATGACAGGTAATTTAGCTCTTGGCCTGTGACAACAGCCAACAGCAAATGTTTGAGAGAAAACAGTAAGAAATTAGGTGGTTACCCTTCCCTAAGGGAAAATCTACTCAACATCTTTAGAAGTTCCCTATGTATGAGTACTGCAGAACTCTCTTTGCCGTATGTATTGCTTACTCTAACAAATCTGGGTGTTTATTTATTCACACCAAATTTTGGCCATGAGAACTCATCAGAGGTCTAGATGAGTTACAATAGTCATCTTCTCATGGGATTATAATTTAAAAAATATACCCATTATTTCAATTTTTATCCTCTGTCTCATCCTGATGTTTTAAAGATTTGCTGATTAACTGATTTTGAATCATGAGCATTAACCTCCCATTCCATTAAATACTTGGTATCTGCACTGGCCAGATTAGATATTCTGTACTTTTTTTCTTGTTTTGTGTTCTGCCTGTTCTCTTTCCTCTGAGAGAAACTTACAAGGACTCAGTACTGAGTAAAGGCAACAGGGATCATTTCAGGAGGTAGGTTTTCAATCTCAGTGGAAATTTCACATTTCTGAAAGAGAAAAATATCCCTGGTGAAGAATAGCCGGTTTTACACACTTTTCTATAGGAAAAGCTTTTTTTTTTTTTTCCCCAAGCCTCTCTTCTTCAGGTTTCCTGACTTGTTAGGAGGTTAGAAAGTCCTTCAGGCAAGCTGCCAGAATCTATCCAAGCACAGAAATTGAGGATCTCAGCAGCAAGTGGAGACAGATGCTTCCCATCAATGTACTCATGCAGTTGGTCATTATATATGTGTGTATTATATACAGAGTATACACACACACACACAGATGTGTGCTTGTATACATATTCTGCATTAAAGTAAGCAAACTATCAGAAGTTGCCAGGAAGAAGCTGAATACATAGTACACACTTTATTGTTTGCCCACATGAACTTGGCTTTCTTTTATTTATTTTACCTTAGCAACATTTCCAGTCAATACGGAGCCCTTTAGTGGCTTAGCTTTCACAGGCTTTGGTACAAATTTCTGTTGAAGTTGTAAAAGCAAAATGACACAGCAGAACAAACAACAGCAAAGCCTAAGAATATCTATTGTCTTTCGCAAGCAGGATCAGATAATCTCATGTTAACACTAGTTGAAGTTACTTAGTTAGTGACAAAACCTAAAATGGAAGCAAAACTATTTAAATGGGATAGATATAATTGCCTCCAGATGGAGGATGAGTAGCCTCATATTTTCTTGCTTATAGCAGCTGCAGGTGAAGCAAAAAGCCACATTAAAAAAAAAAAGAAAAATTAAAAATAACTTCAGCTTGAGATACATATGTATTAATCCCATATACCCTATGAGTTACCCTCTGAATCCAACAGAATCTGCAGTTGCTGGAAAGTGAGCAATACCATATATTTCAGTCTCCTCATGACACTTCATCTGGAAGTAATTTTTCCTTCCCCAAGCCCTTCCAGATGTGACTACACACCTGCAGCCTTTGTTCTAAGCTACTACAGAAATACTAGCACCAAACAAAAGCACTTGGACAGATTTACAATTTTCAATGTCTTTCTGTCCACTTGCTTTGTCAGGAATTGTATTTAGCCCACATAAGATCTGCTGTGAGAAGCCTCCCACCTGCAGAGAAAACACAGGGAGTTCATGCTCCAAGGATAAGTTTTCCAGTTTCTTAAATGGTGAATACTCTGCTTCTGTATGTGATCATTTTAGGTGTATAGGACACAAGATGGATGGATGGATGGATGGATGGATGGATGGAGCTTTCATCCCTTCCGAAGCCGAATACATGCCTAGGGAACAGTACATCAGGGTTGGTTGGTTTTTTTTTGGTTAGTTTAATTTTCTTTTTAAATTATAAACACTCTAGTCTCTTCCATTCAATTTAAAGTCCTGTTTTCCTTCTGATAAGCTGACATGTGTCAATACATGGAAACCAGAACTGCCACTTCAAATATTATTGATGGAGAGGATATTTTGCTCAGACTGCTCTGGTGTAAGTCAGAATCGTCATGTAGCACTATGCAAATGATGCATTTTTTTGCCATAATTCATATGGCACTAACAGAAATGGATATTCTTTTATGTTTATTTGGTTTTCCTAAGTGTGTGAAACATTCTACAACTTTTAGGTAACCATCCAATTGCAATAATTTCCCCTTCCTTTTTGCTCATCTTACTTGTAAAATAAGAAGAAAATGGAAAGATCATGCAAACATTAAATGGAAAAAACAGAGAAGTCGATTGTTTTAAGGAACAAAATTAATCTGGTTTATATCATGCTTTGGAAGCCAAGCCAAATGTTTCAACATAATTTGAACTCCCTTGAATCAGGGCCTGAACAGTCAGAAAATTGATAATTTGAAAACTGGGGTATGTCTGTAAAACAGCAGAAGTAAAATCCACTGAATTAGGCTTTTACTGGTGGCAGAGGAGAAAATTAATTTTTTTCTGAACACGGCTAAATATTGTATAATTCACTGCAAATATTTTGTTGTGAGCTATCTAGAAAAGATGGGTTCCTGAATAGAAGCGTCATTGGCACCCTTGAATCAGGAAGAAGTTTACATTATACTAGCATGTGTGGTTAACGATATCAGCCTTCTGAAACAAAATATTGATTTTTGCAGATATTTTTCTATTTCAAATAGAAAGAAAAACAAAACAAAACAAAACAAAACAAAACAAAAAAAACAGATCTGAATGTAATATCTTAACTTTAATCCCAGCATCCAGATTGTTCCCTTAAAGAGGGAATCATGAAGCCTTAATGCCTACATTGTAGATAAGATTCCCAACCTT
>NW_008611898.1:0-434 GCF_000691845.1 Merops nubicus | reverse complement strand
GAGAGTGCAAGAATTTTTACAAAAATCTGAAGAGAGTTATACCAATATACAACAGATGTTTGATGCAGCAGATCCGGAGAATGTGACACCGTGTCAAGAAAAATCAAGCCATATGAATAGAAAATACAGTACTACTGGAGCAGTTGAACCCAAAGGAGGCTTCTCCTCCTACAGAAATCGATATGGCTGTAAGTGATCAACCCCAGTCTGGTGTAGGTTCAGCTAGTAGTGAAGGTCCCCAGCCGCAACAACAGGCCCCTGCTCATCTAAAGTCAAAGGCTCCTGCTCAGACACAACGGCCAGTTGCGGAAACTCTGACCTCCAAGGCCGGGACTGATCACCCCAACTCGGAACGTCATAGTGACTACCTTTGCTGCGGGGCCCAATAGCTTACGGTACTCCTTGACCCAACTTTCCTCTGCATCTGCCTTTGA
>NW_008611897.1:0-1686 GCF_000691845.1 Merops nubicus | reverse complement strand
GCCCTGTGATTTTACAGGCCTTCCCTTAGAAAGCTGCACCTATCAGCTACAATCTTCCATTGCTTTTCATCTGTTCAGGTCACAAGGACCATCTCTAAAGTCACATTTCTAGACACAAACTGTCCAGGCAAAGGCCCTTCCCATTTTTCTCCACTGTTCTCCTCCCTGTATTCTTTGTCCCTTCAGACACCTCTCACCTCTGCGGCTGTTTGGAGCTTCAGGCACTAAAAGCCAACATCTCTTTCCACAGTCTAATTGTCTCCTTCAACACCTCTCTCACTCAGTTCAATCTCTGTCTTTTTGTCTCTGCCTACCTAAAACCTTTCTTCTAAGATCAGCCCTTGTCCAGAGGTGACCTCCTGAGAAGCAGCTTGTACTGAGCAGACACTTGCCCGCAATGTGCTTTACTGTTTAGCGAAATTCATCAGGCTTGGCTTTGCTTTGCTTACAGAGAGGAGAAACTCTTCTGGGCCTGTGTGCAGCCAGTTCTCTGAGGAGAGCAGCTGGAGCTCGTGCAATGGAGCTGTAACCTCCAGCTGCAGAGGAGTGGAGAGGTCAGAGGCAAGGACCAGTGATGTGAGTCCCAGGTGGCCAAGGACAGGACTGGGGAAGGTGGGGAGGTGATGAGAAAAAAATGTCCAGACAGTGTCAGACCTCAAGGAATAATTTCTCCTGTCAGTCCAGAGACACCCTGGATCAGTAGCCCTTGCAAAACGACTCTGTCACCTCTCTAAAGAGAACAGTAATAAATCATTGAATTTAAAAGGAAAAACAGGTTTTCACTGTTGCTTTCCTGTTCTTCAGTGCAATGAGATGCACTTGGAAATCTTCCTCTTTAACTCCACTAGGAAAAAAAATCCAATGAGCTGGAGAGGTCTTGAAGACTTGAACAAAATTATTAAAAAGATAATGAGCTCGTTTGGGCCCTTGAAGCTCGTTACATGAACCTCAGGCACTGAGAGAAGCCTGAAGAAACTTCTCAAGGAGACCAAGTCTGCAGCAAAACCCAGTTATTTCCATGGAACAATCGTGTCCGTTTTCCAAAAATGTTCCCATGCAGAATTGCCCCCGTATCTCTGGGAAATACCCCATGGCTCCCCAAAACTACCCCCCATGGACCACAAAACAACCCTAGATGACCCCAAATCCACCCAGGCACCCCCAAAACTGCCCCTTTGAAGCCTTGTTGTGTCATGTGACACAAATCATTATGATTGCTTATCCCACGCGCCTAAAGCTAATATGTGATTGGCCAGGGGCACTAGTATAACCAGTACAGGGGCACCCGTATGACCAGTACAGGTGGTGGCAGGGGCACCAGTATAGCCCGTGTCAGGGGGACCAGTAAAACCAGTGCCATTGGTGCTATGAGCACCAATATGACCGGTATAGTTGAAGCTGGGGCACCAGTATGACCAGTCCAAGGAGCAAAAGGGGCACCTGTATGACCCAGATAGTTGGTGCCAGGGCCACCAGTACAGCCTGTGCCACGGGTACCAGTATGACCAGTACAGGGGCACCAGTATGACCAATACAGTTGGTGCTAAGGACACCAGTATGACCAGTATTTCTCCAAGCGGAACACCCTCACGACATGGCGGCTCTGCGGGGGGAGGACGGAGGGGAGGTCACCCTGCAGACTCAAAACCAACACCCCTACCCCCCCAAAAGAAAATCCCTGGGGAC